>NC_091132.1:13195625-13500000 GCF_040183065.1 Periplaneta americana
TTAATATGAGAATCAGTTTTTCGCAAAATATTTTCCACTCTGTTCAGTTTAGGGGAAAGCATTATAAATAGGCATATATGCGCTATTTGGTATGAATTAAGGAATTAGTTAAAATGCAACGAAAACAAATTAATTTTTTATTCGCTGTTAGAGAAAAATTACAGTATTACCACAGTCTAGAATATAGTCACGAAGCTTGAGTTGTGAGGCTGCTAGGAACAATAGACTGTGCCGGTACTATTTTGCATTGTCTGCAATGAGGCGATAGTAGCGATCCTAGTGGTTAGCAACTATCTATGGATGCATATTTACTACGTATTGAGCTTCGTGACTGTATATACTATTCTATGGTATTACTATATTTTTTACTTTTTATATCAGTAATTCTATTACATTGATAGCAGCCATGATCCATAACAATGTTACAAATTTTGTAACAGATGAGGGCTATGAGATAAAAGAAGGTTATGAGAAAATCGCATTCTTCAATGTTTTACGGATATTTTTTTAATTGATAATGTTTTCATTAATTTTATACTATTCATTTTCATTAATTTTAATTAATTTGATTGATTTTAAGTAGCACTGTGTTATTCATTGTAACAGTGCGAAACTCGATGTTATAAAATATTCCACGTTAAGAAAAAAGCATTGGTTTTATGGGCCTTGCCTAACACATTGTACAAGCTATGTGGTAAGTAGGCGTTTCTATGGCAACTGATCATTTGATGGAATAGCCCCATATGCTCAATGCTTTCTTCTTAACGTGAAATGCTCTATAAATACAACGAAAAAAAAAAAACAATTGACTGTAGATGAAACAAATCATGTAAATAAATAAAGCAAATGAAGTTACATTTTCCAGTATGCACCAAAACAAACAGTGCCGAAAATGTTTATTGAACTGAAAATTTATAAAATTTATTATAGGCCTATATAATAATGCTCTACAATAAACACTTTTTCCTCGTTGTAAGAATCATTTTAGCAAATCTTCACTATATTGTGTATCAACAGTACAACAATGAGTTCAGATAAACAAACTTCACCATGGATACGAGACGTACATGCGCAGTATCAGTGAGAAAATTTCAGTACTGTTTTTTTTTTTTTTTTGGTGTATACCATAGATTTTTATTTAATTAATTTCTCTGGAGTTACTGAGAGAATAGAGTAGTTGTTAGATGTATTTTTAGTGAATTATCATTTTTCTTTATACAAATTATCCTAAGACACATAGGGAAGGAGTATTTCATAAAAACTAATTTCCTGTGTTAAATTCCTACCTCCAGTACTTCTACAGTGTATGTAATTTCGCGAACAAAAATATCACTGAGAGGATCATGCTCTGATTTGCTTAAATAACGCAAGCTTACAAAAAATGTTGCTGAGATCTGTTTTTAACACACACAGCAAGTTATCGGTTCTCGATGAACCCTGGCCGGGCTCTTGTCGCCGGCATCTCAGCAGTGAAATCAGCGTCGCTAGGCACCCAGTCCAGACCTGTCGTGCACGGAACGAGACACAAGCTACCTGCTCGGTCATTTCCTAACCGTCTACTAATTCCATTTGTTGGTTTGTACCTCGACGTTGAGGTTAATTGCTAACCTATTTCTTCACTCAAAACCTGTCCTTAAGAATTATCAGTTCTCATAAAATTGCTTCAATAGAATGAGAAACAATGATGCCGCGCCCGGCAGGAAGAAATCGTCTTTATCAGCATACCCAACAACCTCCTCGTACAACTCAGGCTTTTATTTACTGTAAAAGTAACAACCGCTTGGAGCAAACATGATTGTTTGAACCCTTTACCAGGTGGTGGAAAGTACATTTCTCACCCAATTAATTATTTTACTGTGTCCGCGAGAAAAGTCTTGCCATGTCTAGTAGCGCCTGATATCTTGCAGCGACTGTTAGAACTCTTTTAAAAATGGATAGATCGGTATAGATGACAAAATATCGATACTGTGAATTGAAAAGCCAGTTGAGAGTGTGTCTATTAGTATCTGGGAAGTTCGAAAGCGTGTTACATCTTATTTTTACACTATTCTTTAGGTATTTATATTATAAAAAAACATTATATTGTGTTGTGTTAAGCTTAAGTGAATTGAGTCAATATTGATTTATTTCTGAGCCATGTAATTCATTCACAAAAGTCTAATAAGTGTTAAATTTTAGGTTTATTAATTTTGACTAAATGACAGCTGTGGGCACTATGGGGTGAAGATAAATGCCAACAAGACGAAGACCATGATCATAGGAAGAAAAGTAAAGAATATAAATTTGCGAATTCTAAATGAGGCAGTAGAGCAAGTGGACAGCTTCGAATACTTGGGGTGTACTATAAGCAGTAACATGAGCTGCAGCCAGGAAGTCGAAAGGAGAAAAGCAATGGCAAAGAAAGCTTTCTTCTGCGGACCTCTGGAGGAAGAACTAAGGAAGAGGCTAGTGAAGTACTTTGTGTGGAGTGTAGCATTTTATGGGACAGAAACATGGGCATTACGACGAAATGAAGAGAAGTGAATAGAAATATTTTAAATGTGGATATGGGGAAGAATGGAGGTTGTAAAATGGACAGAGTAACAAACGAAGCTGTGTTGGAAAAAGTGGATGAAGAAAGAATGATGCTGAAACTGATCAGAAAGAGGAAAAGGAATCGGCTGGGTCACTGATTGAGAAGAAACTGCCTGCTGAAGGATGCACTGGAAGGAATGGTGGACGGGAGAAGAGTTCGGGGCAGAAGAAGATATAAAATGAAAGACGGCATTAAGATAATTGGTTCATACGCGGAGACAAAGAGGAAGGCAGAAAATAGGAAATACTAGAGAATGCTGAGTTTGCAGTGAAAAACCTGCCCTTGGGCAGAACACTATGAATGAATTTATTAATTTTGAATTGCTTGCTTTTCACCAAAAATTTGTGTTCAACATGTCAAAATGAATTTTAAAAAAATACCAGTGACTTTAAGGGCGCTATTTTCTTGATATAGGCTACTAAAAGTTTAATCTTTTTATAAGACTACAAAAAATTGGCCTGGTAAAGGGTTAACTTTGTTTTTCAACAGGCAGGTGTTAATGCTCCACTCTCTATCAACAGAGATGGAAAATGTAGGCCTACAAACAAACTTCTCGTGTATGACCGCGATTCTCAAGCTTGTATACAGTTCCGCACAATGAAGAACACCTTCACTTGGAGATCATTTCCTTTTCGTACACTAATTTTCTCATGCTGTGGAGGATACAGTGTGTTCCAATGAATGAGGAAGGACATTCACTCTCACCTTGTGTAAACAATGCGGTATGGGATGAGAAAGGGAACTGGAAACGCAGTAACAGCATGTAAGTCGTTACTTTCGAGCACCAAAACAATCTCCAAGGTCCAGATCCATCGCACCGCGCGGAATGGTCCAGAAACAAGACAATGTCGCGCTGTCATTCTTCTGGGACGGCCTGAGAGTTTGCTTGCGAAACAAAAGGAACAATAACGCAGACTTGGCTGAGGTCGATCTCCGTGGGATTCTCGGCTCTCAGAATCCCATAAAGCAAGTAGGGTGAGATCCACAAAGTGGGCAGTACAGATGACCTTCACGATTCTTGTCTTTAGTGTTAGAAATCTTGGCTAGAAACCAGGGCTGTGACGTCACAGTAAAATACAACTGTCGGAACTGTATCGCACTGACTTCGATTTCGATATAAAACAGTTGAAGAAAATGTCATGCTTTAACTACTACAAGAAACAGAAAATATTTTAGGGTTTGATAGTACGGACTATTCTGAGTAGAAAAGTTCATATAAACATGTGTCCAATTTTCATTGGATGTGGAGTTACAGCTGTTTAAATGTTACGCATAACAAACGTGACAAATGTCCCTTTTAATAACAGTCACATTCCTGACTCTGTAAAAAAATTGTGTAAAGTTCAATATAAAAATAAAATATAAATATTCTTGAGGCTTTTATATAGAGCCAGTACCAGAAATTGTTCTGACTTTCATGTAAAAAAAAAATCATTTTTGTGATGTTTACGTACAACCGAATCTTCAGAAAACATTACTGAGACATTTGTAAAGAGCTCAATCTTCAGAATATTATTGTTGTTTAATCCGAAGACAGGTCTGAATCTCTCAAGTGATACCAACACGGCACCACTTACGAGACAACGAGGCCAGGAGATAATGGGGTAGGGTAGCCAGTTCCTTTCCCCTTCCAGAATATATATTTGACTTTTTTGTGTAGTGCCCAATCTTCAGAACACATTTTATGACTTCCATGTAAATCCCAATATTCAGAAAACATTGTTGAGAATTTTGTGTAGAGCCTGATCTTCAGAATATATTGTTGACATTTTGTGTAGAGCCCAATATTCAGTAAAAAAAATTGTTTACGATTTTGTCTAGAGCCCAATCTTCAGAATATATTGTTGACTTGCAAATCAAGATTTCAGGTATAACTCCCTGTAAAGTTGATTTGAATAATTTCGAGGGAAAAATTGTTCCGGAGCCGGGTATCGAACCCGGGACCTTTGGTTAACGTACCAACGCTCTACCACTGAGCTACTCGGGAACTCTAACCGACACCGATCCAATTTTTCCCTCTATATCCACAGACCTCAAAGTGGGCTGACAACCGTCAAGCAACCAACTTCGAGTGCACACTAACTCCGTGTGACTTAAATTGTGGTTTTCTGTTAACGAACAGTCACGTGTATTATGCAAATCAAGATTTCAGGTATAACTCCAAAGGTCCCGGGTTCGATACCCGGCTCCGGAACAATTTTTCCCTCGAAATTATTCATATTGTTGACTTTTTGTGTAGAGCCCAATCTTCAGTAAAAATTGTTTAGGATTTTGTCTAGAGCCCAATCTTCAGAATATATTGTTGACTTTTTGTGTAGAGCCCAATCTTCAGTAAAAATTGTTTAGGATTTTGTCTAGAGCCCAATTTTCAGAATATATTGTTGACTTTTTGTGTAGATCCCAAACTTCAGAAAACATTATTGAGAATTTTGTGTAAAGCACAACCTTCAAAATATATTGTTGACTTCTTGTGTAGAGCCAAATCTTCAGTAAAAATTGTTGCGAATTTTGTGTAGAGCCCAATCTTCAGAATATATTGTTGACTTTTTGTGTAGATCCCAAACTTCAGAAAACATTATTGAGAATTTTGTGTAGAGCCCAATTTTCAGAATATATTGTTGTATCTTTTGTGTAGAAGAAAATATTCTTGAGTAATTTTATACACAGCGTAATCTTCAAGGAACACTGTTAAGACTTCTGTGTAGAGCTCAGACTTCAGACTGCGTTTTTGTGATTTTTATGTGGAATTCAATCTTAAACAGTGCAACTCTAGTACGAAGTTCAGTCTTTAGGAAATATACAGTAGTACGTTGTAACTTTTGTGCATAGTCGAACTTACACAATATATTTTCTAGTTTTTATGTGTCTGAAACCCGAGATCATATGTATAACAGATAGCTCGTCCCTATGTTAAAATTGGCAGCACTTTGAAGAGAATAACCGCCAGGATCGCCACCCGTCCGCCGTAACGAACACGAGATAGCAGTACAGTCGCTAATGCAATTCAAATGGGAGTTATGATGTGACTCTTTATGTAACAACTAGATGGCAGCATAGTAAACCTGACAAAAGTTGTTACCGTCAAAGCCGAGCAATCTGGGTACCGTATATATGATCTAGGCTGAGACCAACAAATTATTAAATTTAATTCATAAAACAGATATACAAGCATATATTTAT
Organism: Periplaneta americana; assembly: GCF_040183065.1. NCBI lineage: Eukaryota > Metazoa > Arthropoda > Insecta > Blattodea > Blattidae > Periplaneta > Periplaneta americana. Next base: position 13,201,381 of record NC_091132.1, read on the forward strand.
AATAAAAATTACAAGGTGCAATGAATATCCTCTTCTATTTCGCGAAGGTTTATTTTAAGAAGCAGAAGTGCAAAAGTAGGATAGTTACAATATTCTGTGGAGAAGAGTGCTTTGTACCCTAGAAACGCTGTTGCCTGCCATGAATTAGAAATCGAACGTTGCGTGTTTTCGTAATGCGTGTTCCTTTGACGTTTTGCATCACAATGATGTGACAAGCTAAGAGTTGCGCACATACACAAAGGAGACATAACGACGCAATGTTCTGGTCACTTTGACGACGAGAAAATGTCTCTATTACTCACGCAATGCATTGTATGTCGCCGTGGATTCATTGCTTGAACTGAGAAAACTGTCATCTCGATATCACAGTTTTTCCCATTGCTACAAAATTCCCCAAGTTTCAACAACTACGTCCATCGCGTGCGACAAGTAAATTGCTTCCATATTGATGCTTGTTGCATCCTTGTCCACTCGTTCAAACGGGAGAAACTTGGTTTGTTTGGCAGCCTGGATTGTTAATGCCCAGTTCACTATCTGCCCATGTCTCTTACGTCTAAAATTTCGAACCAACAGCTTCAAGAATGTTTTCTGAAGAATGGTTAGTACCAACAGCTTCAAGAATGTTTTCTGAAGAATGGTCTCTACTCTGAAAGTCACAACAATGTTCTCACAAGAATGAGATCTATCCAAAAAAAATCGTAACAGTGTAGTCAGAAGAATGGGATTTATCCAAAACTCAGAAGAATATTTTCTGGGATTAGGCACTAAAAATGTATTAGTGTTTTCTGAAGATTGTACTCTACACGAAAGTCAGAAAAATATATTCTGAAAGTTGGGTGTCTGCAGAAAATTGTCAACAATATTTTCTAAAGTTTCGAGTCTAAACAAATTAAATTAAGTCTAAAAAACACAATAATGTTTATAAGAAATTGAGCTCCCCATAAAAACTCGTAAAATTTTCTTAAGATTTTGTTACGTAAAGCGTCACAGAAATATTGTAGTTTATTTGGTCAAATAGCAGTGTTCGTAAAGGTTGCTTATGTCCCGACCACTATAGGAGACATAGGCCAGTTTTGCACTAATGCTAAACATCTTTAGTGTAACTTGTTGCTTGTGGGCCGTCCCGAACATTAAGTAATATTCATCGTTCTTGATCATCTCTGGATGGAAAATAACAATGAAATATGTATAAAATAGAAATTACAAACAGGTGAGCATATAAAAAACAGTAAGTAGAGCCATATTTGATTAATAAGCTTAAATTACTCCTGGTTCAGTGTCAGAGTGGCCTATATCTAACGAAGTCTCCTAGAAAATTACCGAATTGAAAAAAAATCATGTTAAAAGATTGAATTTGTGTATTTTCTCTGAACTTTCCAATCTTTTACATTGGACTGCCGAAAATTGGTTATAGCGCCACATTGGTAGTGATAGAAGTGTGAAATATTCGTTCAGTGGCCGGTGGATACTCTACATTGTCCGCAGTGTTTGTCATTGTTGCAAGAGGAAATTAATTTTGTTGGCAGCATTACTATTTTTACAATACAGATTCACTTATTTCAGTTGTTAATTATGAATATTTTCTCCCTTGGTACTGATATAATTTTATATAAAACATGGTTCAGCACAGACATCAGATTAATATTTATTAAAGAATTTACTTCAATTAATTATTACATTAATTCTGTTTACTTGAAGATTGCAAAAGTTTCTTTCTGAAAATTTACCTTGTAAGACATACAAAAAGTTTACTGAAGATTTCAATGAGCAGAAAGTTACAACAATGTTTTCTGAAAACTGCATTAAAAACACAGCAGGCTGAATTGCTGAGAACTAGGCTCGGCATAAAAATCTCAAGAACGTTCAATAAAACCTTCGAATCAGCATAAACTGAATTTAGCATGTTTTTTTTTAATCGGGCCTTCGAAAGCCTACCTATGAAATCTTGGAATAGCAGAAAGTCCAAAATAGTGTATCAAAAAAATTTGGTTCAACACTAAAGGCTCAACAATGTTCGTTAAAAATTTGACTGAGTGAGTGTAGAAGTCACGAGTTTTACTGAAAATAGGTTTTATCACCCAAGCTAAGTTTGCTAACTGTTATCGCAAGTTGTTGAATAAATATTCTTGTAGGACGCTAGCATATGTGTTCAGTACGTAAAAATCGAGGTAAACCGTTAAGCGAACTGTTAACTCGTCCTCTTTTCAGTCAGAGGTTTGCATATGAAGTATAGGGAATCAAGAGATAATATTTAGGCCTACTATTGACAAAGGTACTGCTCTGGTTTTTCTGCCACCGCTAGACTATTTACCAATAATTCACTTTCGCAACGAACGGTGCTACCAGCATACAATAAAAATTCCTTAAAGTAATACGGGACGGGTAAGCAATTAGAATAGCTGGAATTTAATTCAGTTACCAGATTTGAACTACAAACGGTATTGTCACTCACTGAATGATAATAGTATTGAATTATCGCCGAACTGGTATGTAATGCGTATACTTACACTAATTCTTTTATCAGTTTTTTCTGTTCTTTTCTGGCGCCAGTTCATCACACACAAACTCAATATGAAAACCAGAAATAAATACAACATATTAAATTGCTTCATTACTACAGGTGCAACAATGACTGAAAAACAAACGACAACTGGTGAAGCTTTCGCGCATGCGTCAAGAATAATATGTACCACTGCCTGCTCGATCGATCCAGCAGGCAGGGATATACAGTATACAAATGTCTTTGCACTCTTTTAAGAAATAAAAAATGTATTTTGGCGATTCTTTATTTCAGTGATTTATATCTATATACAAGGGGACCCTGTTTGAAATAGTTGCTGTAGATCTGTGATTTCGTTAACAGATGGACTTGGAAAAGATTGATATGAAACGTTTTTTAACGTGTAAAAGTTTAACGAAATATTGAACTTAATTTTAATTTAATAAGAAATTATAATCGTAAAGAAACGCGGTAATTAATAAATGCGGGACTATAAAGACACATATTTAATTTTAAAAAGCCTAATTCTAAAGTAGGTACTTAACTGCTCTATTAATTTCCAGATGAATACAATTATTCTCTGTAGTGACACATTATTATATTATTCACTATAATTTCAAACAACTAACAGGCGTCATTTCGATGTGTCAATCGTTTCGACTATCAGTTGTATTGTTGTGTGGAAATTAGGCTTCATAGAATGAGGAAGCGCGTATGAAATAGTTGACTAAAAGGTTCCGTCTTGTTAAATTTAAATCCGGGGAGTATGAAGACAGAAATTAAAAATATCAGACAAATATCAGACTTTTATTTCAACTTCCAAATATCCTTATAATCCCAACCATGCTCACAATAACAGCATAAATGTTTGACACAATTATAATGGAGATCCGGTGTCACTTTTGTCCATACCGGAAGATAAATTTAGTGTATTAAAAATGGAAGAAAGACAAAAGGGCAACGACAAACTTGAGTCCAATGCTTGGATATCTCTTGACCCTCTGCTTCTAATAATGATCGTAATTGTCAGCATTATCATTATAATCGAGACCTCCATTTTGATCATCATCATCATCATCATCATCATCATCATCATCATCAACAACTCCACCCTGGAAGTATTTGACTATCTGAATCTGCAATTACTGGTCGTGTGAAAGTTATGTATCCGCCATACATATCCACAAATTCCAAGGCTCCTTGGTAAACTCGTAAACATAGAGTGAAATTATAACATAGAGAACACACAATTTGCTTATGTCAGAAGAAGATAAATGGCCTCCGAAACCAATTTGGTTTAGTTGATTTTGTAGTATAAAAAAAGAGTATTCGGACCTTAAATTACAGTACAGCGCTTGTGGATTGAGTTGTTGCGACGTGAACTGCAGAAGATTGCGCGCAAGAGTGGTTTAAGCGAAACGTCACAACTACATAAGCTTATCTGTGAAACGTTTCTTCTTAATTTGAAAATGTATTTTACACTCTGATATGATATAGGCCTATATCTTATTTTATCTTCCACAAGTTTTACTTTAAGAAACTCTAGCACAAGCACCAACACTCACTTACAAAATTACTTGTATATAATTGGATATATTGCACTATAAAATTACTTATAGATCGTCAATGCACGTGACCGTCTCAAGATTGAAATGTATATAACTCCGTGATCTCCATGAGAGAAAATTCTGATTTTTGTGTGTTGTACGATAGCTGCAAGAGCTATCTCGGCGCGTCAAAACGAAACAGAGCGGATATCCAACTTTTCTTAAATCATAAATATGGAACTAAATGAGCTAGAGACTTGCGGTTTGTTTTAAAAATAACTTCCATCTTCGAAGGACATTTCTTCCGCTTTGACCACATGTGTAGACAACACCAAAAAAAAAGTTTTCCGCTGGCTGACTTTTTCATGTTTTCGTGTAAAAATTCTGACTATGACTAAAACGAAAGAGAAATTCTGCATTTTTTTATCATTTAAATGTAGACTTAAACTTACGTACGTAGAGAATGAATGTTTCTTTACCAACAATAAAAAGGAAAAGTTTCTAACGGATTTAATATAGGAGTTATGACGAGATACGTTTCGTGTTGCGAAGATTTTGCATTTTGGATAAATTTTCATTGTATTGACATTTTAACCCTTAATTACTTCGTACTACATTTTTCATTAACGCCAACAGATGCAGCTTCAAATTCTTTACGTAGCTATATATTCATGTGTTTAATCGATTACTATATGTTTTACGGAAATGTGGCAACCTCGTTTGATTAGAAAAGGATAGCGCTTATGGTGAAATTCATGAGAAGGAAAGAGACGAATAGTTTCCATTCTTTGTTCTACTGCAATTTAAGGTCCGAATATTCTATAGTAGTAAAGCAATTTCACTTCATCCAGTCGGTAGGAATTAGACACTGAAGGCGTCCAAATATTTCGAAAAGGCAAAAGATTTTAGTAATAGGAATTCATGTGTCCCCGAATAACCATTACGAATCTTTGCTGAACTTGTTCACAGTTTCCCCCCGCATTTGGCTGAAAGGTAACAATCCCACGTAGACTCACTGAAATGAAGGACATTCGGTGTTATACTTGAAACCTTGGGGTTCGAGTCCCACTGCGTTATCAGTTCCTGGAATTAATCACGGTGAAAAGAAGTATGACGTGGGGCGACAGTAATGTACTGATGGAAGGGATGTGCGAAATAGCCGTCAAGGGACTGGACAAACCCAAGGAAACACGAGTGAACGTTACTTCGTGGGGGGTAAAGTACGAGAATATTGCATAACTGGAAAGTGGACTCCCATAACAGGACTGTTCCGAGAACGAGAATATGTTACTTTGTCCAACATTCATTCATTCATAGTGTTCTCCCCAAGGGCAGGTCTTTCACGGCAAACCCAGCAGTCTTTCCCATTTTCTGCCTTCCTCTTTGTCTCCTCATATGATCCATATATCTTAATGTCGTATATCATCTGATCTCTTCTTCTGCCCCGAACTCTTCTCCCGTTCACAATGGCAAAGGAAGCTTTTAAGGGAAGAGGATGGCATTTTTTTGGTGAAAAATGAATAAATTAAAAAAAAATTTTTTAGGATAGCCTACTCTGTGATATGTGTGGAATGCATAGCATAACATGTTGTGGGTATTTGTGCCCTTATGGGATGTTGAGTCGCCATTTTTAAACTTTCTGCGCTATGGATTTTTAAATCACACGCCCGCTTTTATCGGTTTCCAGTAACTTCATCATTTTTTTGCTACATTTCCAGACAAAATGGATATAATTTCTGAACTATTAAAGATATATGCATGACATTTAGAACACACATTCTTTAGACTTTTAGGAAACTTTTCTCTGTAACAGAATTTTGTTACTTCATTTCATTTTAAAAATACGTCCGTTTGTTTGCAAGAAAGGAAATCAGAAAATTATTATTAAATTTTGATTGTTTGTTGTACAAACGTAGGGACTAATATCAAAATTCTGTTACAGACAGTTTGTAGAACATGCTTTTGCAAATACATTGCAAACAACTGTTTGAATCTATCTTTAAAAACGATTTAGATACATCGGTTTTAGTACAATCCTTCATTGGATATATTTTTTTCAAATTTGGGCCCCCAAATATTTTTTTCTAATATTTTTATTTGGTTGAGTTGCCACAGCTATGAGCTCTCTACATACAAAAAATTAATACTTTTACACCAAATAGGAAAAAGTTTTAAAAAATACCTTCCTCGTCCCTTAATAGAAAAAGGAGCATCTTCTGCGGACCTCTGGAAAAAAAACTAAGGAAGAGACTAGTGAAGTGCTTTGTGTGGGGTGTAGCATTGTATGGTGCAGAAACATGGACATTACAACGAAGTGAAGAAAAGCGAATAGAAGCATTTGAAATGTGGATATGGAGAAGGATGGAGGGTGTGAAATGGACAGACAGAATAAGAAATTTATCTGTGTTGAAAAGAGTGGGTGAATAAAGAATGATGCTGAAACTGATCAGGAAGAGGAAAAGGAATTGGTTGAATCACTGGCTGAGAAGAAAGTGCCTACTGAAGAATGCACTGGAAGGATTGGTGAACGGGAGAAGAGTTCGGGGCAGAAGAAGATATCAGATGATAGACGACATTAAGATATATGGATCATATGCGAAGACTAAGAGGAAGGCAGAAAATAGTAAAGATTGGAGAATGCTGGGTTTGGAGTGAAAGAATAGGCCTTACGGCCTTAACTCTGCCAGGGAAAATAAAACTTTCTACAACTTTTACAATTTTTGGAAAACAAATTGTCCAGATATATAATTTGGAAGCAGTGATCAGAGAGAGTTACGAAATAATTGTGACTGATCATGAAACTTCAAAGGCCGCAGTTTACGTCAAAAGTAGTTAATTTTGTGCCGTCGTGATTATTGCAACATACTGTATGAATGATGCATTTGAAGGCGATTGTACAGAAGATACCAGGCCCGGTATTTAAATTTTGAGCATTTTAAACCGATAATTTATAAACGTCATACAAGAGTTCCCAGAGCGGAAAAGAGCTATCGCGACCGAAAGCGAACAGGATAGACTAGTGATTCGAGGTTACTGCGCAGGTTAATAGTGCCTTATATAATACGCTAGCCTCGTTTCTCAAACCTACACTCCTGTCAAAGTACTACCCACTTCATAAATAATTACTATTTTCGTCAGTCGTTTCAAAATGATGACTTTTCGATACTTATTTTTGTATCGAAAACTTATTGATTTCGGCTTCCATAAATTAGCATGCTTAAAAGTAAATTTCGTTGCTTAGAAGTACTTTTAAGCACGCTAATTAGAAATACTGAAAATATAAATTCCAACTATTTATTTATTATAAAATAGCCGTACCCGTGCGCTCCGCTGCACCAGTTAGAAGTAAATATAAAGTAATTACATAATTAAAATAGGACATTTGATCCAGGGAACATTCGTGTTTGATAGAAGAATAAATCGTTTAATATGTTACTGAATTTAAATTGTATTTAAAAAATTAAAATGCGATCATTTTGATCCAGAGAGCACCCATTTGGTGCAATGACAATTCATTTAACATATTTCTTAATTGTTATTACATGCAACCATAGCTTAATGAATATTGACATTTCTTTTGGTTGTAATGTGTATACTTTATATTACTTGCTATATGTTTCCATTGAATTATGATAATAACTTAATTTTAACCCTTGTTTTCTACGTCTTCAGTAAATGGCGCTTGGCCCACTATGATTCTGAACCCTTCAAATAACTTAAATAGTGATACAGCATAAACAGTGATATGTAATTATATTTATTTCTTTCGAAAATGTAAGAATTCACGATCTCCTATGTACCAATGCCATGGAATGAATAAATGTGTTTTTTCTTCTTACTCAAAAATTTTATATTTCGCACATAGGAGTTACTGCAGGAACAACAACGCTATAATCTGAGGTGGCGGTAAAAATGTATTGTATTGTTATTTTAAATGTCTTGTATATCCTTAAATATCAGTTCTATAAAAATGTTTCAAAGAATAAAACTTATCGGAAATCATTTATAAAAGAAACTTTTGTTATGTAACATGTTTCACAAAAATCAATAATAAGCGAGATATTTAGATTTACTTAAGTCAGGCCCCCTTATAACCCCCCCCCCTTTTGAATAATGTATTTTGAATGCCATATAACCTGAAATCTAAGTTACAACGAACTTAATTTATATTCCAATTTTTATCGAAATCCGTTCAGCCATTATGGCGTGAAAAGGTAACAAACATCCAGACAGACAGACATACAAACAAAAATGTCAAAAAAGCGATTTTCGGTTTCAGTATGGTTAATTATACATGTTAACACCAATTATGTTTGGAAAATCGAAAATTACCAGAAAAATTTTGGCTACGGATTTATTATTAGTATAGATATTGACAACACAATTATTATTTAAATTGGAAATTATAATATTTGGAGACCTGATACATACATTATTTTCTTCTCGCAGGACACAGTTATGTTCTGTAGCATAATATTGAATCTCATTATTGTTTTCTACAAGTTTTACCTTCTTCCCCTAGAATCTTGTTTGGAATTTTTTTCCTATGGAAACAATCACCATAGCCTACTACAGTACATATCCGAAGGCTGTGAAATCTATCTCTTTCCATACGAATGTGATACTCTTTTGTCTTTAACATCAGAAGTTCGCCATTGCGAGAGAACGAAAGAACAGTTTTATTCTTTTCAAAATATGAATATATTTGGGATTCTCGAGTGACTGTTTAAAAAATCTTGTATGAAGCAAATGCGAAACTAGCGTTTTAAGCACTCGCCGTGTTCACTTCTCGTGCTTAAGGGAAGACTCCACTGAAAATCATGAAAATTTTCCCAATTTTTTTTTTTTTAGCTATTTTACTTATTCAGAATTTATATTTTCATACCCCAAATGGATTCAGCTCACTTCTCATTACAAATACTCGTATGTTTACACTTTTTAAATTAAGGCTGGAAGGGGGCGTGGAATTTAAAGAGCTGTCAAAATTGTTTTTCATCGAAGACTTCTTTTTTGAAATTTCTGATTACAAATCTAGTAACTTTTTGTTGGCCCCCTAAAGTTACTAGATGAATGTAGCGGAGGAGAATATTAATTTATATAAATATTCATTTTATTTTCAGATCTATTTTTGTGTGTTCATTTTTGTTGATGCAACACCAACTTTCTTATGCCAAATAGTAATCAATCTGGATGAAATTTTTACTGCAGGTATTTATGAGGTAGCTGCATGTTTCTATGCATTTATTTTGTGAGAAATGCTGCTAAGAAAAATATTAATAAAATAAACTAGCAGCGTTAAGAAAAATATTAATAAAATAAACTAGCAGCATTTCTCACAAAATAAATGCATAGAAACATGCATCTATCTCATAAATATTTACTTACTTACTGGCTTTTAAGGAACCCGGAGGTTCATTGCCGCCCTCACATAAGCCCGCCATTGGTCCCTATCCTGAGCAAGATTAATCCAGTCTCTACCATCATATCCCACCTCCCTCAAATCCATTTTAATATTATCTTCCCACCTACGTCTCGGCCTCCCCAAAGCCTAGCCTAACCTAACCTAACCTAACCTAACCTAACCTAACCTAACCTCATAAATACTTGCAGTAAAAATTTCATCCAGATTGATTAATATTTGGCATAAGAAAGCTGGTGTTGAATCAACAAAAATGAACACGAAAAAATAGATTTGAAAATAAAATGAATATTTATGTAAATTAATATTCTCCTCCGCTACATTCATCTAGTAACTTCAGGGAGCCAACAAAAAGTTACTATATTTGTAATCAGAAATTTTAAAAAAAGAATTCTTTGATGAAAAACAATTTTGACAGCTCTTTAAATTCCACGCCCCCTTCCAGCCTTAATTTGAAAAGTGTAAATATACGAGTATTTGTAATGAGAACTGAGCTGAATCCATTTGGGGTATGAAAATATAAATTCTGAATAAGTGAAATAGCTAAAAAAATTTGGAAAAATTTTCATGATTTTCAGTGGAGTCTTCCCTTAAAACGCTATAACTTCGCAACTTGTTGCATAAATAGCTGTTAATTCAGTGTTGTGAGTAAAAACTTGTAGTGGTTTTAAATTTATTTTGCACTTTTTCAAAATATAAGTACTATCCGCGAACTTTCCTTGATCCTTCTTTTAACGGAACGCGGCGGCCGGAGAGTACTACTTCCGCTTTGCTTACGCATTGCTGCCAACCAAAGGGAACTCAACACTGATCTAAACAAATAGTAAACAGATTTTAACGTGTTCCGAACCGTTATTTCTCTGCTTCACTGAGAAGAGTTCGTTTCTGAGGAGGATTTCTGTTTATATTTCTATGTGCTATGTGGTACGATGTAAGCGAAAACCCTTTCGCCTTAATCCTGTTAGATTAAATAAATAATTTCAATTTGAGTAAATGCATTGAAAATAAAAATGTCAAAAATGGCTTTGAATGTCGATTTTCCGTCACGAAATCTGTTTGTAATTGTGAACTACAAGTAAAGCATGTATTTTGAAGACAATAATAAAAAAAATTGAGAATATAAAAGTGAAAGGTGATTCATTATCTTTATAAAGTTTTATCACTATGTAAGAATATTATATCGATGTTTGTCCTGTTGTATTGTACTAACATTCCATGGTATTTATACATTGCTTCACAGCTAGAATATGGAACAAGTCAAAAAACTTAATACTTATTATAAAGTCTTAATTTATAGTCACAGTCTAGATGAAATATATACAGAAGAGATTTACAATATAGTCTACTACTACAACACAAAGTTTTAGTATCAATTTCATGAAGCGTTGTTGAATGTCATGAATTCACCTACAGAATAGAAGGCGTGAGAAATTAGGTACTTCTTTAATTTGGCCTTAAATAATCTTATGTCTAGAGTTTAATTTTTTATATCGATAAGGAGGCTATTAAAATTTTTACTGCCATATAACGCACTCCTTTTTGATAGCATGATAGACTTCTCGATGGAGTATGAAAGTCATTTTTTTGACGTGTATTTATGCTATGAACTGTTGAATTAGTTACAAAGTTTTCACGATTACATACGAGGAAGACTATTAATGAAAAGATATACTGACAAGCCATGGGCATTATTTGTAGTTTTTTGAAAATAGTCCCACAAGATTCCCTAGATTTGGCACCTACTATTATTCTAATTACTCTTTTTTGTAGTAGGAATATACTGTTACTATCTGTGGAATTTTCCCAGAATATTATTCCAGAACTCGTTACCGAGTGGAAGTATGCAAAGTATATTGATTTTAACGTATTGATATTTACTATCTTTTGCATAGATTTAATAGCAAAACATGCTGAATTTAGTTTGGGGGTAATTTCTTTAATATGATTTTTCCAATTTAACACATTATCCATTTTTAAGCCAAGAAATTTGGTTGTTGTTTCTAATAGGGATCTATTGTTAATTATTGCGCTAGAAATTTGCGAGGTTGAATTTTGACAGGATTTAAATTGAATTATGCTTGTTTTGTTACAATTTAATACTCATTTATTGACTGAGAACCAGTCACATATTTTGAAGAGAATTTCCTCTGTTGAAGATTGGAATGTGTTGGAGTTATTGGCTGTAATTACTATACTTTTGTGTGAGATCGTGCGTATTTGCTTGTTTTCCGCACAAAACCAATCCGCGGAAAGTGTAAAATTCCACATTCAGTATTCCCAACCTAACACACATAACAATTTCCCTCTTCTTACCGCTTAAGTGACATATTGATTTTACTGCTTTAGGCTTTTAACATATTATTTTTAGAGACGTTCAATATAGTAATAATTATAAATTGGAAACTTACCACTGCAATTTCACCTAAATTGCGCTGTTAATTATTGTTTTTAAATATTTGCAAAAATTAAGTAAACTCTACAACTCCACTAAAGTTACTGCATTCGTGATGCAAGTAACATTAAGGAAGCCGTGAAAAAATCAACAAGATTCCAGATGCCGATGTTATTACTGCAATATGTTATATAAATAATATTGTTAAAATATTAAAATTAAAAATAAATCATTACATAACCTTACCGATTGTTTTAAGTTCGCATTTATAGACTGGGGAAAAAAAGACAGACGTACATTACGGCCTGCTGGAGTATAGTAAACACAGAAAACATTTTAAAGCAACAATGTTGAAGATAGGTATTTTTGTTTTCCAAATTTGCTGTCATTGAACAGAAACCAAGATGGAGATTTCATTGCAACTAATTAGAAATTCCTCTTTCAAGTATGTAATAAACGATCTTCGCACAAAATAATGTACGATATACGAGCGGTATGTTTTCTTTCAATTCTCGGAAATTAAGAAAGCTCAACTAAGTTTCGCTTTTTCACACTTTTCTTCGGACATGAAAACTTCAACATACCGCTCTTGTAACGCATATGACTAGTTTCATCTGCAAATAATATGGGATGACGTACATCCTTTGCCAATGTGTTGTGTTACGTGAAGGCCCGGCCATGAGCTGTCCCATGTCATCGGAGTCCCACCACGTGTCAGCGTAGTGACAATTAAATCATCCTTGACGTGGGCTTGCATTGCACCGACAGCCCGCTGCAACTCGCTTCGCACTGATGCACAGAGCAGTGGCGGTTGCGAGTTGTCTCAATTTGTCTTCGCAGTTATGAACTTCAGCTTTGACGTAATTTACGCTCCACGCCAGGGTGTTACTTCTATGAACCGAAAGGATTGCGGCAGTAAAACGGTCAGGGCCGGGTCACACGCCGGCGTGGCGGTGGTTGTGGCGGATTCGCGGGACGCCACGAGAAAGTAAACAAGTTCTGTTCACAAATTACAAACCAGCTTTTAAAATCGCGCCTCGGTGTTAGCATGCACACTGGCTCGGTTCCGCAAAGCAAGGTGACATACGTCAAAGCCTTGTCGGTGTGAGTCACCGCGTGAAAACCCCCAAACTAACGATCCGAAAACTCGAAACTAGAATGTATTGTATTGTACGTGCAAATGTATTGTATTGTATTGCAGCATGTGTACTGTATTGTAGCGTATGTACTTATTGTAGTTTATATATTGTAGTGTGTATAGCTACTGTACTGTAGTGTATATATTGTATTGTGTGTGTACTATATTGTAGTCTATATAGTGTATTGTGTCCACACCTGTGGAGTAACGGTTAGCGCGTCTGGCCGCGAGACCTGGTGGCCCGGGTTCGAATCCCAATATGAGCAAATGCTGAGTAACTTTCGGTGCTGGACCTCGGACTCATTTCACCGGCATTATCACCTTCATCTCATTCAGACGCTAAATAACCTGAGATGTTGGTAAAGCGTCGTAAAATAACCTACTGAAATAAAAAAGAAATATATACCGTATTGTAGAGTATATATTGCATTATAGTGTATGTAATATATTGCAGTGTATATATTGTATTGTAGCATATGTACTGTATTGTAGTATGTGTACTTATTGTAGTTTATATATTGTATTATAGTGTATGTACTGTATTGTAGTGTATGTATTGTATTATAGTGTAAGTACTATATTATAGTGTAAGTACTATATTATAGTGTAATTACTGTATTGTAGCGTATGTACTGTATTGTACTGTATGTACTGTATTGTAGTATATAGTGTATATATTGCATTATAGTGTGTGTATTCCACTGTAGTGTATATATTGTATTTTAGTGTATGTACTGTACTGTAGTGTATATATTGTATTATAGTGTAAGTGCTGTATTGTAGTGTATGTACTGTAGTGTATATATTGTATTATAGCGTATGTACTGTACTGTAGTGTATATATTGCATTATAGTGTAAGTACTGCATTGTAGCATATGTACTGTATTGTAGTGTATTACTGTATTGTAGTGTATGTACTGTATTGTAGTATATATACTGTATTGTAATGTATATATTGCATTATTGTGCATGTACTCCATTACAGTGTACATACTGTATTGTAGTGTACGTCTTGTATTGTAGTGTGTTTTCTGTATTCTCATGTAGACTATGTATTCTATTGTAATAAGTGTACCGTATTTTATTGTATGTACGAGTATGGTATTCTGTTCCCCGCACTGTACTGTATTGCAATCTAGGTATATTTTGATTTCAATATTATTTTGTATGTATGTACTCAATTGTAATGGTATGTAGTGCATTGTATTTTGTTGTATTGTATAGTATCGTATGTGAGCATGTAATGTACAGTATGTATGTATGTATGTATGTATGTATGTATGTATGCATGCATGTATTCAGGCTATGTATGTATGTATGCATGAATGTATATGTATCAATGTATGTATGCATGCATGTATTCAGGCTATGTATGTATGCATGAATGTATATGTATCAATGTATGTATGCATGCATGTATGTATGTATTCAGGCTATGTATGTATGCATGAATGTATATGTATCAATGTATGTATGCATGCATGTATGTATGTATGCATGCATGTATGTATGTATGCATGAATGTATATGTATCAATGTATGTATGCATGCATGTATGTATGTATTCAGGCTATGTATGTATGTATACGTACGTACGTATGTATGTGTGTATGTATGTATGTATACGTACGTATGTATGTATGTATGTATACGTACGTATGTATGTGTGTATGTATGTATACGTACGTATGTATGTATGTATGCATGAATGTATATGTATCAATGTATGTATGCATGCATGTATGTATGTATTCAGGCTATGTATGTATGTATGTATACGTACGTACGTATGTATGTGTGTATGTATGTATACGTACGTACGTACGTATGTGTGTATGTATGTATACGTACGTACGTACGTACGTATGTATGTATGTATGTATGTATTCAGGATATGTATGTATGTATGTATGTATGCATGCATGTATGTATGTATGTGCGTGCGTGTATATATGTATATCTGAAAAGATAGCAATATTGTTACCGTCGACAGAAGTTTCACTAACCAATTTGAAAAGCAATATTGTTTTGTAATGGCAAATGTAGGCATAACAAATTATTTCCATTCCAACAAGTCTCATACTAATGACATTCCACCATGAAATACCGTTCAGCACAACATTGCTGCATGTTTACCCTCAGGCAAACATGACTGGATTTGCATGCAGGCTAAAAATTACTGTTCTCAGTACAACTGCAACCTGTATAAATACTCATACAGAATAATATACGCCCTTGCTAAATCTTTATCTGCATAACTAAAAATTCATAACCAAGATTGAGAAGTCACTGGGCCTGTTGCTTTATATAGTTGTATATACTTTTATATTTTTAAGTTATTTATAGGGCGAATTTTGATTGCATATTTAGTGTTAAGTAAGGTTTACATGATCTGGGGAATCACGTTTCTTGTAAAGACGTGGTTTTGGTTCAAAAACCCTAATAAGATTGAGGACAAAAGACGAGATCGTAGCGAGGATGATGATGATGATAATAATTGTTGATAATAATAATAGTATTATTATTAATATTATTATTATTACAATTTTTAAACTTATCATCTTTGAACGTAATCAAATTTATATACAAAATTCCTAGTTCAGAGCAGTTGTTTTGTTCTGGTTCAGACCAAAGATGATCAAGAAAGTGAACTTTAGATTGCTCAAGTTTCTTCAATAGGTGCGCTTTAATTATAAATAATTTTCGAATTAGGATATATTTTTTGTCATCAGAATACAGAATATAGTTACAATAGAAATAGAAATAAAATAATACAATCAATATAAAAAAGGACATACAGTAATATTAACAAAATTTGAGGACCGAATGAGCAGCGCTCGTGTTCGGTCACAGTTCAGATAAATGAATGAATAAATAAATAAATAAATAAATAAAAATAAAAATTAAAAATTTTGTACAAATACTTCACGCAAATTTCCATTAAGTCAACCTTTTAATATCCTCACTACAGAAGTATAGCAATTGAAGAGTCCACTGCAAGAATGATGGATGTCATTTGGAATACATTTTGCAGGAGAATCGATTGAATGTTTGAAATGCTTAGCGCTCAAAGCTTAACTGTGATTTTCCGATCATTACTGGACAATGACTATCAGTGTTAATGCCATATAACTCTGTATGTACATTCTATATGTCTTAAGCAATGAATTCGACAAGAAAGTGACATCCATCATTCTTGCAGTGGACTCTTCAATTAAATATTAGAAATTCAAAAACGCCCAATTTATAGAAAACTGTTAGCACTGATGCAAAAATGCACGTATATCCATTAGCTCAATAGTTAGGAAAAGTCTTCGGTTTGACCTTTCCCTATATTTGTTGAGTGGGTTGTTCTAAAATAGTCTTCAAGTTTTAGTGTGTGTGAGGAGAATGTGTGAATGAAAAACAATAAACAATCACTCTCATATACACTTCTGAAACCACTTACGTTTTTTTAATTCTGTTGTAGGAAAGAAGAACCGGAAATCTTCGAAGAAACTTATCGATCCAGCCTTAGTGTCGACTGCATCCTGATTCTTCCGAAGGTAAATGTCTTTTGATGAAGTAATGTTTATGAACACTTTAAAAATGTATAAACGTTCTCGCCACTTAAAATAAATTGTATTCAATTCACTGATATCGCGTTTTGTGCCACTTTACACAGATTTGTTTAAAAAAAAAATCACAATTTTATGAAAATAATTTCGTGGTTATCATTTCTCAAAAAAAATTCTTCGAGGTTATTTAAAACTATTAATGTCTGTATTGCATATATGCGCAGGTATTTAGAGAGCAATAAATTATGGGCTTCGATCCCGAAAAGCCCACAAGGTGTTGCGATGTCCCTGATATCGACAGTTTCGCTTAATAAATTCTATAGCTATTTTATGGTGCAGCTGTTTATGAGAATGAATGTAGGTCAACAATGTATAAAAGAGTGTTGTACAATAAATCTCCCATACCTTGGCCTTCCTTTCCCATCGCAAGCTAGACGACCTATACACTGTCCACGGTATGGCGGCACTAAGGTCCGCCACATTGGGCTTCACAATATATGCTAGCCCGCGCTCTTTATCACCTCCGCCGCTGATAATGCAGGCCATACAGTCTTTGTGTCACCGCGCAGAATGAATCTCCTCCAAGTAGCGTATTTCCGCTTTGAATTATGTGTTACTCCTTTTATTGATTGACAGGGTCAATTTTTATAGAATAACTGTATCGCTGTATGCAATCCTGACGTTTTGACGTGCCCATTGTATGCAAAAGACAGAGTCAAGAGTGATATTCTTACAGAACACTGGTTGATTAGTGTAATAGTGACATACTTAACTATTTAAAATCGATTTTCTGAACGTACCATAAGATACGAAGCGTTTCTTTACAACCGATTGCAGTTGTCGTGGGTAATAATAATAAATAAATAATAATAATTACTATTATTATTAATTACTAAGAATTATTATTATTATTATTATTATTATTATTATTATTGTTAAATTTTTCATTTATTCATGTATATTTCTATTTATTTATTTATTTATTCACTTATTCATTCACGTATTTATTTATTTATTTATTTATTCACTTATTCATTCACGTATTTATTTATTTATTTATTTATTCGCTTATTTATTTACTGATTTACTTATTTTACTCATTTATTTATTTACTTATTTATTTATTTACTTATTCATTTGCTCATTTATTTATTTACTTATTAATTTGCTTATTTATTTATTCACTTATTCATTCACTTGTAATTTATTTATGTACTTATTTATTTATTTACTTCTTTATTTACTTATTTATTTGTTTACTTATTTATTTATGTATTTATTCACTTATTCATTTATTTATTTACTTGTTTATTTAATTACTTATTCATTCACTTATTTATTTAATTATTTACTTATTTATTCATTGACTTAATTATTTACTTATTTATTCACTTATTTATTTGTTTATTTATTTAATCACTTATGCATTCACTTATTTATTTACTAATTTATTCATTTATTCACTTATTTATTTACTTATTTATTCACTTATTTACTTTTTTATTTCCTTATTTATGTATATATATTTACTTAGGCCTATTTATTTATGTATTTATTTTTTTCACTTATTTATTTATCTATTTATTTATTCACCTAAGACTGTTTATTTATTTATTTACCTAAGACTACTTATTTGCTTATTTATTTATTTATTTATTTATTTATTTATTTATTTATTTATTTATTTATTTATCTGCTGGACAACAGCCATTGGCCAATCAAAGTCCTGCACAGTGATATATTTAATACAATGAAGTGAACAACTATTGTACAAATTAACTAAAAGATTGAGATAAGAACAACAATATGAAGAACAAAGATTACAATGATTAATTTACAAATAATATAATAATAATAATAATAATAATAATAATAATAATAATTCATACTCTCACGAGGTAGTTTGAATATTTATCCTGTCTTCATATGCATATGTTTTTCTAGAAGCAATAAAAAACTGAAACGGGAATTATTTCATGTCTGACAGTCTCTTACATTGCTCGGTAGGAAATTCCAAAGTAGAACGCTTCTGACCGCCCAACCTCAAGTCATGCGTGGAGTGAGGCCTCTGCCATTGGTTCAATAGCAGTTATACTTCTCTCCTCCTTTGCCGGGAAAGTTTACATCTCCTGTCAGACATTGTGGAACGAAGTATAGCTGTTATGCGGCGGTCTAAACTTGTGGGGTTTGTCTACTGTCCAAGCTTACCATGAAGGTCTTTGTGGTGTAACAGATTATCAAATAATTTATCGTGTATCCAAACAAAATCACCTTTTTACATTAGCATATGGAATTCTTTTTAAAATATTTATTTTATTTAAGTTATAATCGAATTTAAATACACATTTATTTACAGTTATTACAATCAGGAAACTACGAAAATACATATTAAAAGTAATAGAAACAAAAATACATTAAAGAACTATTATTATATACATCAAACAAGAATGAATATGAAGGGTACACGGGAAAAACGATCAAGGTCCATCAAAAATCGAAATTGAGTTAATAATGCCAGGAAAGGAAGTACTATCATGTGGTCTAGCTAGTAATAAGAAATCATCGTTCTTGACATTCCACTACGTCAATTTCTATTAAACACACACATAACAAAGTATTAAGTGCTTAAACTTTAAAATTCGTTTTTCTCGAAACTTTCAAAAATGGACCTTGATCGTTATTCCCGTGTACCCTTCATATATCTAATATTTAAACAAAACAGAAATATAAATTGAATAATTTAGTCCCGTATGAGCAAACGCTGGTGATGGGGATTATATTCATGATTTATTTTGTACTGTAATACGTTCGAATTAACTGTTTATGCTGGAGTATAATAATGATATCGAAAGACGTGCGTGTAGTCTAACCTGACAGGCGTTTCATACTACTACCACAGTCTAGTACATACGGTCACGAAGCTCAATACTTAGGGAATATGCATCCAATGACAGTTGAACTTCAGTTGTTAGCCACTAGGATCGCAACTATCGCACAGTCTATTGTTCCTAGTACTCTCAGTTGCTAACCGCTTGGAGCATTGTATCCCGAGAAATGCAATATATATATATATATATATATATATATATATATATATATATATATATATATATATATATCATACCGTAAAATAAATGACACATTTTTGTAAAAACTATAAGGGCAAGATAAAAAGTAAATGGAGCGTTATTTCACTTGCATTTTTCTTATACAAATATCAAAATATTTGCACGTGTACCCTTCCCGCCTTTTATATACGCAAACTATTCCATACTACAAAGAAAAATATAACCTGTTCAACATTACAGTACCCACAGCTGTACTCAGAAAATTACACACCGCAGAATCAGACCTGTGAATTATTTTCAGTAAGTCTCGAAGTTTTTAATAACCAATTGAATTTGAGCTCTAATGTCAGCAATCCTGCAGGTCATGGCCTTCGTGTAATAGCCTATTGTTTATTGTAGTCTGTGTTTTGTTTTATATTGAAATGCAATTAGTTCTCAAAACTGACGAAAGATGGATTTTGGAAAATAGGAAAATTATATAGGAAAACTAATGCTTCACTCAAAGTTACTATTTTTCTGAAAATCCTTGGATGCCAAGCTTCAAAATGACGGATCATTAATTAAAATCCGTTCAGCCGTTGTCGCGTAATTTCCATTACCAGTTCAAATTATATATATATATATATATATATATATATATATATAGGTTATATATATGTACAGGGTGTTTAAAAAATACTGGGCATAATTTCAGGTATGTATTTCCCACATGTAGACAATCAAAATAGTTCATTACAACATGTGTCCGGAAATGCTTTATTTCCGAGTTATGGCCTTCACAACATTGAAATTCACCGGAACGTTTTTCTTTCCGCAGGTCGTTGCCGTCAAAGGAGACATTAAGAGGGCACTCTGACAGTTCATTCCGAGGCGAAGGATACATTCAGTGTTGTGTAGGCGTTAGACTGTGCGACATGTATTCAAATCAAGAGCTGGCAGAGATACACTTCATGTACGGTAAGGCGGACGGCAATGCTGCGCTGGCTCGTCGTTTGTACCAGGAGAGGTACCCACAGCGACAATGTCCAGATCGGAAGACATTTGTACGTCTCCATTACCGTCTGTGCGAGTATGGAAAATTTAACTCTCCTGGTTTGGGAAGGGGACGACCAAGATCTACAACTCCAGAAGTACAGGAGGAGATTCTGGAGGCTGTGAACATGACTCCTTCTATCAGCACACGAAGGGTAGCGTTGCAAGTCAGTGTTCCTCATACGACTGTCTGGAGACTGTTGAAAGAGTATAAATTGTATCCTTATCATTTGCAACAGGCCCTGTAACCAGCAGATTACCCTGCACGAGTTAGGTTCTGTCAGTGGTTCTTGCAGCAGTGTGGTGTAAATCCGAACTTTCCTGCCTTAGTATTATTTACAGATGAAGCACAGTTCACACGAGATGGCATAACAAATTTCCACAATCAGCATGTATGTGGGCGTATGAAAACCAACCCACTTGCAACTGTTCTATCTCATCACCAGGTGCGGTTCTCCCTCAACATGTGGGTCGGTATCATTGGTGATCGATTAGTTGGACCCCATGCACTTGTAAACAGACTTACGGGGCAGACGTACACAAACTTCCTGGAAAACACCATACCTCATGTTTTAGAAGACACTCCACTGATCAATCGTCAACATATTCACTTCTTGCATGATGGCGCTCCTGCACACTTCAGTCGTACGGCTCGCCGGTACTTGGATCGAAGGTTTCCTGATCGATGGATAGGTAGAGGTGGCCCAATTGCTTGGCCTCCACGCTCACCTGATCTGAACCCTCTCGATTTCTACTTGTGGGGCCATTTAAAAACATTGGTTTATTCGTCTCCGGTGCCTGATTTGGTAACCCTTCGGAATCGAATTGTGGCATGCTCTGAGGACATACGCAATACTCCTGGAGTTTGGGATAGTGTTCGCAGGTCAATGAGACATCGATGTGAGGTCTGTATTGAAGCAGGAGGTGGACATTTTGAACATCTTCTGTAATGACAACGACCTGCGGAAAGAAAAACTTTCCGGTGAATTTCAATGTTGTGAAGGCCGTAACTCGGAAATGAAGCATTTCCGGACACATGTTGTAATGAACTATTTTGATTGTCTACATGTGGGAAATACATACCTGAAATTATGCCCCGTATTTTTTAAACATCCTGTGTATTAGTATACTTCGTCTTATGGCAGACCGTGGAATGCATGGTAAGTTCATAAAAAAATGTAGTGAGGCATAAAAAGCGTTTCTACTAAAATCTTTTTCACATGACTGCCACAACAGTTCGTCCACCGCTGTCGAGAAACGGTTAGCGCGTCTGACCGTGAAACGAGCGGGCCAGGGTTCAAATCCTGGTTGGGATAAGTTACCTGTTTGAGGTTTTTGAAAATTATACAAAAAATAACAAGTAATGAAACTGAAAAAACCTGAAATAATATATACATTAGAATGATACGTCCGATCGCCAATATAATCTTAGAAACGGACAGTGACCATGTGCTGTCTAAACTAATATTTCATAAATCATTCGATATGCAACCAGATTGCTGTGAGTGGTATCGGAAGAAGGGACACTGTTGCCGTGTTTTCTTGAATTCGTTATTTTACGACGCTTTATCAACTGTGATAGTTATCTAGCGTCGGAATAAGATGAAGGTGATGATACCAGCGAAATAACTTAAGGGTCCAGCGCCGAAAATTACCCAGCATTTGCTCTTAATGGGTTGAGGGAAAACCCCGAACCAGGTAACTTGTCCCAATCATGATTTGAACCCGGGCCCATATATTTCACTATCATACATGCTAACAGTTACTCGATAGTGATCGCAGTATTGACTTCATCTGGTGTACAGATGGATAAAATGCTGCCAATGGGTCTGGAGCCAGAATGTATGGGTCAGAGAGTTTCGGAATTAAATACATATAGCTACGCAATAAATGTAGTCTACGTTTTGGAGAAAATATTCAGAGAAACTATCATGGTAATTTCTGGATACTAACCGACAGTCAAGCTGCTTTAAAACCACTTCATAGAAGTCTATTTAACTCTAAAATTGTCTGAAATGGCCAGTAAAACTCAAGGGGTTAGGTACATCTTTTGGAAATATTCAACATTTTTTCCTCCATTACTGTATCTTGTACAATAATGAAAATTATTATGTGTAAAACACTGTCCTTCTGCTATGTGAAAAAAAAATATATATATTTTTACGATTTAAAAAAATTATTTACATTTTTTTTTTTTTTTCAAAATTCAGTTCACTGTGCAGTGATGAAGCGTTTCCCACATAACTAAAAAAATTATGCAACATTCTGTGATGAAATTTTTCGTATGTATTTATGCATGTCATATCTACAATATGATAGATTCTCTGATAAAAATAAATTCATTTTAAAAATGGTCAAATATCAGTATTTTCTTCTAACACAAAATAAAAAAATATATTATTTATTAAGGAATGTAGTTGAAAGAGCATGATATTGTAAACATGAGTTTCAGCAATAAAATAAAAGAGAGAGAACATGAAAAAGTTCACAAGTTTGTGAGTTATGAGGGAAACGCTTCATCACTGCACAGTAAACTATCACCATTTTGAATTTAAAAATATATATATATATATATATATATATGTATATATATGTATATATATATATATATATATAAATTTTTTAAACCGTAAAAATATTTTTTTCATATAGCAGAAGGGCAGTGTTTTAAACATACCAATTTTCATTATTGTACAAGATACAGTAATGGAGGAAAAAATGTTGAATATTTGACTGGCAAAATACAAAGGCTTACATTTTTGTTTGTATACCCTACAAAAACAGAACGTGAAGGTATAACTGGCAATGAAATGCAGGTTATTTAGAAAAAAAAGGCTCGGGAAACGTATTTACTGGGTCATAATCTGTAATGAGTATATCCAAAGCCCTAGTTCGAGGTGTTATCTTCAAATGGATGATACAGAAACGTCAGAAGCATTGGATTCTCAGCAAGAGAAGTAGACAAATCGTAGCATCAGTGCTGACATACTGAAACTAAATGGACCAAAAATAGGATGGCAATAGGACTAATCAAGCAAGTTAGCTCAGAGGTAGCGTTTGAGACTCGCATTCGGGAGGTCCTGGGTTCAAACCTCATGGTTGGCCAATCTGACTCTGGTTTTTCATGGTTTCCCATAGTCACAAAGGCAAATGCGGGATTGTAAATTTACATGCCATGATTCATCACCGCCTTAGTCACCAATATCATAAACATTAATCAAAATCTATAATTATTGAGCACGGATGTTTGGCAAAATGCCTTTTTTTACTAGGTGGAAGTAAATCATTATTTGCATAGTTAATGTGATTTGGGGTTAATCAAAGTGATAGGTCCAATTTTTATTTTGCTATTTTGCTCTTTTAAGTTATTTCTTATTAATAAATGCCTTTTTTGTCATTTTAAAGCAATATTTCTTTTCTATTTGCAATTTTCTAATTAATCGTAATGTGATATGTATGAAATTTAAATATATGAAACAGCGACTCACTTTACTAATAATAGTAAATAAAAGTAATTTATTTCGGTGCTTAATCTGCTAATAATCCTGCTTTAATACTACTGGTGGAATATGAATAATGATCGACAATCCACAGTTACAAATATAATATTGTCATGTCTTCACGATACCAACAATCAGCTTTATAATTTTAATTATTAAGCTCGTTCTCATAGAAGTTATCACGTAGCATTTTCAATTGTTTGCTTTCATACTGTCACAATTTTGGCTACAGGTATTTATTATTGTAGCAGAAAGAAATTTGAGTGGGGAACAGTCAGTTATTGTAGGGTGACAGAAGGTATAAGATCGGTTAGCTAGAATGCCTAAATTCAGTAAATCATTGAAAAGTAAACTTCATGCTTACGTTAGTGAATTTGGTGCCCATGTGTTTTCAACCGATGGAACAGTTCTGTTATGTAAGGTTTGTGAAAAGACAGTTAATCACGAAAAAAGTATTTTATAAGTCAACATGTGTCACTTACGAAGTAAATATGTGAGTTATGTTGATATAATTTAAATTTAATGCTAAAATATATTATGCCATTTTGAAATTTATAATGCCTTTTTCAAAGGTTATTGTGCCTTTTTTTACGCCTTTATTGCCTTATTTGGCTGCCTATTTTAACTGTTTTAAATGCCTAAACATCCGGGCTCTAAATCAGTAACATAAACACAAGCCATCTACAGCACACAGTAGAGATAGGAACTCAACAATAGTAAAAAAAAAGTCCTACTGCTACACCCACAGATCCTAGAGACGCAATATGACCACAGATAAAGCGTGTATAAATAAACTTACAAAAGAAATTGAAGTAATGACGGGGCAATTCATCTGCATACAACGGACATTTTAAAGGAAAGTTAATATAATAGTACATTATGCAACGAGCCTATAATGATAGTAATTAAGACGCAAGTATGGTTGTTTATGAAACGAGCGCAAGCGAGTTTCATAATATTCATACGAGCGTCTTAATTACCATTATAGGCAAGTTTCATACGACTTTTTATGCTCGACCATATTTATAACTTGAAATTATTCAGATGTATACATTTTATTTGTATCTGACAAGATCGCAAGTAACCTTGTTGTAGGTCGTGAATTATGAGATGTGCGCAGACGCGAAAGTATTGATTTTTTCCGAGGAACAATAATGTCACTGACCTTGATGTAACCTTGATTATTGAATTCGACATGAAAAACGAGATGACAAATTGAATTTATTTGAATATTATTTACAATTAACGCTAATTATTATAGTAACAGAACATAACCTTCTGCGATAGTATTGGATTTCCAGCTTCCGTGACTTTTTGCTAATTCTCTTTCGATTGCATATCCGAGAATAATCGATACTTGCGGTTTTATAACGGTACAAAGCTGACTTGTCATTGGCTGAACACCTGTAAGCTGAGTTGTCATTGGCTGAAGACCTGTACTTTAATGAGTGGGTGCACTTTAATGACATGCATTAAAGGACTGCTACTAGGTGCATAATTAATACATTTCGGCATGGTCGAGCATAAAATAATTTATTCTATGGTCTTCGAGAACGGAAAAGACAACACTTTGGGTAGGCCTATAACGTAATAGGACAACTCCAAACGAAAAAATCTAAAAATACTTCAGTCTGGTTCAAGGACATAAAATGGATAAGGAAAATGCAGTAACTGAAGTGTTAGGGATGTAAAAACCCGCCTTTAATCCACGTTCTAATCTAATCTAAATGATGATAAATCTTCTGGGACAGGACAGGACTCACAGACAAAATCACCTCATTCAGTACATTTGAAATTGATTGATCGATCGATTGATTTATTAATTTACATCGAGGATCATTCGAGTCGAAACTTAAACTTACTGTTCCGTTGTACAGAACCCCAGCTGGCTTATTTTCGCCTATGAAGGTTGAATGTGCTGAGGTTCACTGTATGTACACGGTAAATTTGCTGACAACTCCAAATGATCCTATACAGTAGAGAAGGCAAGATCTGTTTTGTGACCTTATAATATACTGAGGCAATAGGTTTGTTCCAGCAAACAATTCAGAACGCGTTCCGAAATAATATCTAACTTCTTTCTGCGCATGCGCCAGTTGTCTACGGTGTCAAAAGTAGTTCGGGATTTTACTTTGTTGGAACGTTTCTTGAACTGTTCTTTAAATGCCTTTGAAGTTTCTTCTCATATTAAAATTATATTCACTTTCCAAACTTAATTCTTCGTAAAATATATTACTATCAGCTTTCAAATAATTCATGATGGACAGTTTTTTATTTTAACTTGCCTAGTCTCGAAGCATTTTAACAAGAATTTCAGATTAAGCCATCTGCGCATGCGTCAACTGTTCAGAATTCTCATTCCTGCTCTTAATCAAAACCAAATTCATTCGTTTCGAACGAGTTCTAAAGAATCTTGGAACAGGGAATTGGGAGTTCAATATCGGTTCATAATTAGTTCTACTGGGTGTTCAGTTCAAAGTGTGTCATGGCTCGCTGTATGCCTTCATGTGGCTAGCTGATGAGCCTAGAGAATTTAATCTTCCTACACTTCCGCAGCTCAGGTGTATAATCTAAGACGCAGAGAAGTTGGCTAGCAAGTACGGCGTTCATTCTGAAGAGTACGTGCCGATACGTACGGTAACGCCAGTAGTGGCAGGAATGTGAACTGTTTGGAAATACGTACTGTCGGGATATGGGGAGAGGGTTAAGACGATTACTTACGTATTTGTTTACATTAACTTCGACGGTCAACATGGACACGGAGCATTTGATTTGTGTTGTGGAATGTTACCGTACGCAACCGATGATAACAAATACCCTGCGTACGACTTGCCGGCGCAAAACACAGTTCGAAAGAGGTTATGGTAGCACACAGACCGTACAGACCGCCATCTGTTGCTACGACGTTCAAGTTATACCGTACACGTTCTCAAGTTCAGATTGAAGAACGCCTTAAATAATAGGCAACTTCTCTAACATTTAAGCTGAAACTCGCTTCAAATCGGTGACCCAACAACAGTGACGTCATGACACACTTTGAAATGAACACCCAGTAGTCTTGTTGGAACGTGCATTGCGCTACTGCGCATGAGCAGACAGTTCAGAATCGATTAGTAGCATAGAATTGTTTATGTATTGTTTAAGGTTTAAGGTGAAAGGACATTGTGTTTCTCAACTCTATTTTAGACATTTAATATTATAAAATATACCATACATTTACTGGAGATCAATAAACCGTGTATACATTTTATACGAGACTTACGCAAAGTTGGGACAGAAAACGTTACTAATAAACCATGCATAAGCGATGGATGTATAAACAGCCTGTAACTATACATGGGAATTGCTTTGCAGTAATTATATACAAGAAACTCCTTGTTTAAGCGTTGTATATAGAAAAAAAAAACTGCTCATTCAACAGCTGTTTGTATCGATTGTCATTTTATGATGGTTGCCTTGTAATCACAGAAGAACAAACCAAAGAGCACAGAATAATTAGAATAATATTGCTGTACCTATACTCTTCGACAAAAATATAGCTTGTTAATCGATCAGGCCCTGTTGTACTATCGATACTTAACGCGCACTATCGGATGCAACAGAGAACCTCAGCCTTCCGTTATGAAGTAATGACGAAACTATGACGTAGATGTGTAACGCTACGGCGCGACATTACATTCTTAGTCATAACATCACAGTATAGTATATACAGTCACGAAGCTCAATACTTACTAAATATGCAAACATAGACAGTTGAAATACGCATCAAAAGATAGTTGCTAAACACCAGGATCGCTACTATCGCCTCATCACAGACCCTTTCCCCAGCAGACGATAAAATGTATTGTACTTTCGATATCGTATTCTTTTGAAAAAATTAGCACTTTCCTTCCACTATTGAAATATGAAATACATAAGGTTTATATATTATTTTCATAAAGTGTATATTATATTTTATAAACTCACCTTCTTGGATCTTTCGGAAGAAGGATAACTCTGACCTCTTTTTCTTACAATATTTATAGTACCACAAACGTCTTCTTGTCCCATATTATTATTATTATTATTATTATTATTATTATTATTATTATTATTATTATTATTCAAATTATTGTATTTTAGCCATTCACAGTTATTACAACCGATAACGAACATTTCACAGTTTACACAACTTTTCACAACAAAGCGAAATACGGCACAGTCAATGGCTTTTCGATCTAGACCAGGCCGTAATGTATGTTCGGGTTTTCTATTTCAGTGCATGGAGCTCAGTGAAATATTATATTATAACTTTGTTGCGTATCATTGCTAAGTTTTATTTAGTGTAATGTATCCATAAGTTCCGTTTACTTCTTATTGTGTAATATGTTGCAAAAAATAATTACGAAACTGTGTTATTTTAATGTGAAGAGAATTTTACGTGTTAACATAATCTGTTCGCATCAACATTTTAAGTTCAGAATGGAAGCTATTTTGAGGTTCAATAAAAACGAATTTATATTGTGATTTTAATTTAGCACATCTACCTTCCTTAATTGTAGACAGAAAATTTACCATACCACTCCTATGAAATTAGTTACGATTGTGTTACTTCGTCTCTTAGGTAGTAGATAAATACAATAATTCAGTACTCAATTGTAGTATTAAAATAGAGACAAATAGAATGTGACGGGTGTCATACATGACATTATGTTTAATTATAATGTATAATTGCGAATATAGGAATATAAGTTAAATATAGTAAACATAACCTGTAATTTCCATATGACATAACATACATATGTAGTGGAAGGGCATTGGAGACCACTAAAATTAGACAGAAATGGCCAACTGGTACAATAAACATAACCTATAATTTCAACATACCTAAATATTCGTGCGGTGCAACTGAAAATTATTGAATCGTGCATAAATGAATGTACAAGAATTTCGCAATATTTAATCGAAAGAAAGGCAGGTAGGTCTATTACACATACGAACAACGTAATTTTCACACCAAAAATAATATTACACCTTAACTCGCAAGGAATTATGTCTGAAGTGTCTCCTAATCATTGTTTTAAATTTTATTAATGCAATTACACTACATTTTAGAGAAATATATGTTACTTTTTATGAATTCCAATTAAGTTATATGGTTGAAACGCCGCCCTTCGTGATCGGGTTAAGCGAGTCACATGGTCTGCCTTACGGCCTGTATTAGATCACGATGGCAGTGACACAGTCTATTATTCCTAGTACACACAGCGCTCCAAGCGGCTAGCAACTATCGCGAGAAATGCAAAAAATCACCCCAAGCTTCGTGACTGTATATAGTAGACTGTGATAACATGGCCAACATTGAACAAGTTTATATATAAATTCACTTTTAACATGAGTTTAATATAGCAATTCCTTTGTTTTTGTTTTTTTTTTTTTTTTTTTTTTGGAACATGCATTTATATTAGGCGATTGTCAAGATGGCCATGACTAGACCATGATAATCACGTAATTCCGATTCGTGCCGAAACCTAACGGTAACATTTGTACTGTTATACGAAACGTATTTAGCGATTATTAGTAAGGAATTTACACAGAATGAGCTATTCATTGTGTAAGTATAAGACAGTTAAATGTTTGTATAAGAGATTTTATTAGTTAGATCGTAATAGTTCATGGAAACATTCATGTCCATAGTAAAAATATAATATGAATTTCTCGGGTAAGACATTTGACAATAGCTTTACTAATTACGATTACTGAAACATCAGAATTTCACAAATATTTGAGGTTATGACATTTGATTCTGAACTAAATACTTTTATTTATTCATAATATAGAAACCATTTCTTCATTACTTCATGTTTCTTAAATCTCGTAGTTTCTCTCAACACAGAATGCTGGAAATTAATTCCAAACCTGCGCTTCATTTCTTTCGTGTTTATTGTTATTACATTATTATCATTAGCGGCATGTTTTCCATGGCCTTCAAAATTGTCCACGTAGGAGGAATCAAGCAGCAGCGATAAAACGAGAACGATAGATACTAAAGCGATAATAATAGTATTGCAGCGATAAAGTGCTCTGATTCATTGACATTCAATTCAACTGTTTCTTACACTCCATTGGTGAATTGATTATGAATGAAATAGTCTGATTAAAATCTCTGATGATCCGATAACTTTCCATCATCTAGCAGATAATGAAATGCATGGTTTCTTATATTGCACCATAATTTCTTAAAATATAAATTTGTTATGATGACAGTGAAGCAATGGTAAAATGAATATGCGAGAGATATGGAAATATTAATTATAAATAATTAGTTTTTTTTTCCTTTTTTTCATCGTTATACTAAAGTATTTTAATAGGGCAGAAATACTGACTTCAATATTTTCGCGAAATTTCTCGCTTTAACGTCTCTAATACCTTAAAAATAGTTCGATACACCGTCAAGCTATTTACTTGTGAACACAATTTTCGCCTGAACTAATGGATGAATTTTTTTAAATATTCTATATATACGAGCTAATATATCTGAGAATTAGGCATAAAATACCGCATTTTAATTTAAAGCGTAACAGATCTTTATCTGAAATCAGACCTATACAATGGAGATACCAAAAATATAATCATCAGAAGAATTGCTTCGAGAATGTTTTTATTGCGTAGAATAAATTGATGAAAATTCGTTGCTTACTGGCATCTGATTGATAAATTATTATTAATTATTACGTGTTCTAATTCATTGCAACGTAGTTGGTGTGTATTGGAATACCATAGTACACGGAGTGTAGTGAGAGTTCAGCGTGCCTTCAAATGGGAGTTTCGACATCCAACACCTACCGACAAGACGATTCTGAGGTAACGCTATGTTCCTGTGGGTTCGCCATAACTCTTTAAACGCTGCAGAATTCACGCTGAGTTGAAATGTAAACATCCTCGACTATATACTATACAAAGGAGTGGAAAAAAATATTTTACACATATCAAAAAGCAATTCAGTGATATTTTTGTCATGTTGTTAATGTAGTATGTGAATGTACGTAAAGCGACTGAAAATAGCACTGTATTAATTATGAAATATACGTCTCTCAAAATATTGTTGTTCACATCCGAAAATATGTTACTGCGAAATTCTATCTGTATAATCACGTTACAAATATAGTATGTTACGCATTGTGGAAATAACACTCTCTTAATTTCTAAAATACCGTTAAGCGTATACGTCTCCCACAATATTAGTCTTTATGTTAAAAAATGACTTATTGCAAGTTTATATTGTATCTGTATTCTGTGTATAAAATAAGAATTAATATAATATGTTCTGAATTTCTGAGATATATTTTTCCAAGTCATATTAAAAAAAACCGGATATGATATAAGTGGATACACAGCAATCAAGGGATAAAAAATCTTCCAATAAATTAAATTATATGTATGTACATATTGATTCGATGCTGAAACTGATCAGAAAGAGGAAAAAAGAGAACATTTTCGTTGGGTTTTACTCTGTTCATAGTTTGATTTTTCTATTATTTTATTTGTATTTCTGGCGGTGCGGAAGAGAAGGCCTAATGGTCTTAACTACACCAGAATAAATAAATAAAAAGAAATACATATGTAAATTTTAAAAACCGTTGAACGTCGGGCACATGATGACATGTTTTCTTTTCTGTGCCTGATTTACAACTATTTTAAATTGAGTTAACGCTGGCAGGCATTTCGCTAAGGAGTTCATCAATTCATGTAAGTGACGTTAAGTAAAGATTCATCTTAGCTTAGTAAAGACAATTCATTTTAGTTGTCTATAGTTAGGTTTCCAAGATTTCCGAAAATGTAATAACCAGTTTAATTAAAAATTGAAGAAGAAGAAAGGAAAACCCGTGCAACGCCGGGTATTTTCAGCTAGTAGCTTATAATCATGTAATGTTTCTGTGAACATACTGTATATAGTTTCATATATTACATTTTTTAAATATGCATATTCAATTTTTTGCTAAATATATTTGAAGTAATATACACAAATTTGTGGACCACACACTTACAATTGGTGCTAAGAGATAGATTTTGAAAATATTCTACAGTTCCCAAACGAAAAACCGAAGCTGCTTTCCCGATGCGTGCTGTATGATACAGTTGATGTTTTGTGATGTGGCGGCCTTCTTTGATGAGTGCGTCGATTCGTTCCTTGTTGTATTCTGTCATTGCCGTTGCTGGTCGGCCGCTTCTAGCTTGTCAATGATCGTTTCTCCACTCTTGAAATGTTTCCGAAAGCGTATAACTGTACTGTACAGTACATATCTGGATCTCAATTGGGCTAATTTTCTCCACAGTAAAGAAATTACAGCTCTCTGCTCTATACGGGTATCGGAAACATTCAACATAACAGCTATCGTCTCGCTTTCATGTGACGTAGCACATTGTCGCTCCGTATGATGAAACTAGAGACATCTTGTGGTTATTAAATGAAATTCTCAGTATTATGATTATCAGGTTTGATAGGAAAAAAAAAAGGAGACATCACTTCCGTACCAACCCACGTATTAATAGGGGACGCCAAATTAGTCCAGAGAAGAAAACAAACCCCTCCACTATTTCTTGTGCTATTTTAATCTCTGATAAAGAACAGCTTTGAATGTTTCAAGCCTGGTTAGAGAGACCTCCTGCGAAATAAATCCAGTTTAGAAACTCATTTTAATGGACTTTCGGTGGACGTGCAGGTATTTTACAGCATTTTGTTATTACTTCCCTCTTGTCAAATAAATCAATTCACAGAAAACCTAGCGTTCAGGTTACTGGCACAAAAGGTTGGCAGAAGAGTAATGCTTGCGTCTTGAGCCACATTCCCGTTGCATAAATTTCATTCATACTTAGGAATTCAAGTGTCGACTTATCTAAAATCTTACATGTCGACCACTTCACAAGATAGTGGAAGGACAATTAATGATTTATCTTTTGGGCATGTTATCGATGTGTCATATGATAATTTTAACCTAAAGACAATACGTGCAAACAAGCAAGAGTGACAATTCGTATGACTTTGCAAGAAAATGCAGCTACTAATCCTCAGTGAGCTTAGTTTTCTGGATCATTCAGGTATAACGGGTCAGAGTGGGCGAACCTTTCAAGACTTGAGTGATATGCTGAAGATGACAAGGGAGAAAGTTGCTGAGGGGGAAAATTCCAACTCTTCGATGACCTAACGTACTTCAAAGAAGTTTAGGATTAAAGACTGTCAGTAAATAGACTAAACTTATTAACTGGTTATTCTAGTGGCAAATTTAATTGCTAATTGCGTTAATGATAAAATACAAGAATACCACGGCAATTGACAATCGCTGTTATTTATTGCGTTAAGATAACTGTTAATATGGGAAATTCCCCACATTTCACCTTCACAAACAATCGGCATTAATGACAGTAGGGATGTCGGTCCTACGTGCCCGCCACCTTTACCCCCAAGGAAATGTCCCTGGTACTTATTTCTGTTAGAGACTTTGTAGATCCTAGGGACATAATGCAGCTGGAAGGATTAGATCAATGGAAAAGTTCATGTCCCCATACTTAAATATTGTAACTTATATTACAAAACAATAATGTAATTTTATTGTTTCAACAATTGTCACTTTATAATTTATTTTAAACACTCCCGTCAACAATGGGATTTTCACCCCACACAGTAACACAGTATTCGTTATTGCACTCCACCGACGACAATGACAATTTACTTTGATTATTGAGAACAACAATGAACTGTTAATCTTAACTAATATTCACAAAGCACTATTTACAACACAGAACTGTCGGTTCTCAGTTCACAGCTCGTTTGTCTTGGCTAGCTCTTCTAGCTCAGTCACTCAAGTTCACAGTATCTCGAACCCCAGACCTTCAGAGACAGTACACTGAATTTCGAACTCAGGTCCCCCAACTGCGGCCCACTGCACTCGAACTCAGGACTTCGGACGCTCACACAGCTGCGGACACAAGCTGGCTTCACTGCTACACAAGACTGGCTGGCTTGCTGTCCGACGACTACAACAACTGCTCAAATTCACTCGCGTGTTGTATTTATAACTAAACCATAGTTTCTGGAGAGCACGATTTCGCGATCAATCGATAGATGCCTAGAAGATGACGCCTATCCAGACTTCTCTGTATTTCTCCCCTCAGTCACCAGCTGCTTACTTCCCCCTCTCTCCCGCGGCCCAGCATGCCGCCGTTTCTCCTCTCCTCTCCAGGCCGCGCGCCGCCCCCCAATGCTCCGTGGAGCCCGTGTCGACTCCCGCGCGACTCTTGCGGGACGCGTGTTCGAGTCTCAATGTGGCTGTCACAATATAAAATCGCTATGGCTGTTGACCTTATATAATACAATGAAATATTAAGTAAACATAAGGGTTTCGTTATACATAATCAAGTAATTTACAGAAGTATCAAGTTACAGCTGGCGCCAGCGTTTTTGGTGTGTGTCCTAGAGTAAATGCCCAGTCTGTGAGCATTTTGCTAGTGCAGCTGAGAACGGTACCTCTTCCTTTGCACGTCAGATCAGCTATTTGCCAAACACAGTTGTCAGACTGACTGTGGCAAAGGTAAAACACTTGTACTTAACGTTCCCATTACTTATTTCACACGCCAAAAACGGTGACGCGGACTGTACAAAAAAAAGTGCTGCTTAAATTTAAAAGTAGGAGTATAACGGTTAATAGACGGTTTATATCCTAATGCTGCGCTAAGCTAGGACGTTAGGCCTAAGTGAGATTGTATATGAACACATAGAATAACCTATAGAAACCGGCACACATTTGTAAATCAATTCCATGCAGAAATATGCAATCTTTAATTCTTAATTTAAACTGATTAACCGTTCGGCAATCCCTGACATGACAAGGTACGGAGTTCCACAGACGACAAACGGTGAAAGATAGAAGAATAGAAACAGGTTACGGTGACGAGGAATGGATAATAAGGCCTGATGTTGATTCCGTAACGTTGTAAGGTATTCAAAGCGAGTTCTCAGATATTTTGGAGCAGAAGTGAACAATATTCTAAACAGAACAGATAAAGAATGAGTTGTTCTCCGCTCCTTTTGGCGGACCCATGAAAAAGCTTCAAAAGGTGGCGTTATATGGTCAAATCTACGAGTATTGCAGATGAAGCGGACACACACATTATGAACACGTTGTAATCTTTGAATTAAATTGACAGTTGTATTTGTCAAGAGAGAATGGCAGTAGTCAAAATGGGCCATCACTAGCTATTGAGCAGTGTTTCTTTTTTACGAAAAGGGACAGACAATTTCGGAAATATGTTAGAGAATAGGGAAACGAAAATACTTTCTTACAGCTGTAGGTTATTTGACTATTCCAATTTGGATCTCTGTCCATAAATAATCCAAGATTTATACAGTGTCTCTGGACTTAATGAACGACCCATTTATTGACAGTAGTGGTATGGTTTTGTTAAGCCTATTAATTGTAGTAAGAAGATGCACTATCACCTTTACTTTTTAACTTTGCTCTAGAATATACCATTATGGAAGTTCAGGATAACAGACAGGGTTTGGAATTGAACGGGTTACATCAGCTTCTTTTCTATGTGGATGACGTGATTATGTTAGGAGAAAAGCCTCAACGGTTAGGGAAAACACGGACATTTTACTTTAAGCAAGTAAAACGGTACAGTAGGTTTGGAAGTAAACCCCGAAAAGACAAAGTATATGATTATGTATCGTGACGAGAATATTGTACGAAATGAAAATATAAAAATTGGAGATTTATCCTTCTAAGTAAGAGGTAGAAAAATTCAAATATCTTGCAGCAACAGTAAGAAATATAAAAGACACTCGGGAGAAGTTAAACACAGAATAAATGTGGGAAATGCTTGTTATTATTCGGTTGAGAAGCTTTTGTCATCTAGTCTTCTGTCAAAAAATTTGAAAGTTAGAATTACCGGTTGTTCTGTATGGTTGTGAAACGTGGACTCTCACTTTGAGAGAGCAACAGATATTAAGGATGTTTGAGAATAAGGTTCTTAAGAAAATATTTGGAGCTAAGAGGGATGAAGTTACAGGAGAATGGAGAAAGTTACATAACGCAGAACTGCACGCATTGTATTCTTCACCTGACATAATTAGGAACATTAAATCCAGACGTTTGAGATGTGTAGGGCATGTAGCACGTATGGGCGAATCCAGAAATGCGTATAGGGTGTTAGTTGGGAGGCCGGAGGGTAAAAAGACCTTTGTGGAGGCCGAGACGTAGATGGGAGGATAATATTAAAATGGATTTGAGTGACGTGGAATATGATGATAGAGGCTGGATTAATCTTGCTCAGGATAGGGACCGATGGCGGGCTTATGTGAGGGCGGCAATGAACCTCCGGGTTCCTTAAAAGCCATTTGTAAGTAAGTGATTTATTTAACCACAGATATCCACGTAAGAACAATTTTATTCCATAATTTTTTTTCCTTAATATTTTTGTACATGCAGTGAAAATGCTACGGTAGTTGTTACAATGTACAAGTTGGAAAGCTAACATTGCAATAATCTGAAGTTTTATGTTATGTGTAATCTATACTAATAATAGACTAAATCTGTATCCGAAATTTTTCTGGTAATTTTCGATTTTCCAAAAATAATTGATCCTAACATATATAATTAACCACCCTGAAACCAAAAATCGCTTTTTTGAAATTTTTGTTTGTATGTCTGTCTGTCTGTATGTTTGTTACCTTTTCACGCGATAATGGCTGAACGGATGTCGATGAAAATTGGAATATACATTAAGTTCGTTGCAACTTAGATTTTAGGCTATATGGGATTCAAAATACATTATTTAAAAGGGGGGTTATAAGGGGGCTTGAATTAAATAAATCGAAATATCTCGCTTATTATTAATTTTTGTGAAAAATGTTACATAACAAAAGTTTCTTTGAAAATAATTTGCGATAAGTTTTATTCCTTGAAAAATTTTGATAGGACTGATATTTAATGAGATAAATGAGTTTTAAAATTAAAATAACTGCCATCTCAGGCCGTGTAATGCATTAAAAAACAAATGACTTCGTCTATAAAGGGCCTTGGACAGTAACAATCGAAAGCTATGGAAGATAGCCTACAGAGAATGTTTCTGTGTGTATATGAAGTAATATCGGAAGCTAAATTAACCGATTTGTATTATTAATTATTATTTCACCATTGGAAAGTGTAGTTTCTCTAGATGGACATAATGCTATAATGTTATTACAGTAACTTCTGATATAATATAATATAATATAATATAATATAATATAATATAATATAATATAATATAATATAATATAAGTTATTTGAAGGGTTCAGAACCATAGTGGGCCAAGCGCCATTTACTGAATACGTAGAAAACAAGGGTTAAAATTAAGTTATTACCATAATTCAATGGAAAACTATAACAAGTAAAATAAAATGTACACATTAAATGTAAATGATGTCAATCTTCATTAAGCTATGGTTGCATGTAATAAAAATTAAGAAACATGTTAAAGGAATTGTCATTGCACCAAATGAGTGTCTCTGGACCAAAATGATCGCATTTTAATTATTTGGATGCAATTTAAATTAAGTAACATATTAAACGATTTATCCTTCTATCAAACACGAATGTTCCCTGGATCAAATGTCCTATTTTAATTATGTAATTACTTTATATTTATTTCTAACGGGTGCAGCGGAGCTCACGGGTACGGCTAGTATTGTATAAATACAGGAAAAAGCACTTCTTAACGTAGTAGTCCATAGCATTCTGCACTAGCTCGCTACCGACTCACGGTAACTCACCTAGGAGAATCCCCCCATTTCTTATCACCTCACAATGTGATTTACGGCCTTTAGTGTACAATCATCCTTCCGCTTGAGTTGAGTTGTTTTCTACATAATATTTGCGTTATCGTCTTCTCATTCAACCCCTTTCGGTTACGGTAGCTCAGAACTTCCGGGTTTCTTGTAGCCTCATTCATTTTATTTAGTGTTCTACCCAAGGGTAGGTCTTTCACTGCAAAATCCAGCTTTCTCCAATCTTTCCTATTTTCTGCCTTCCTCTTTGTCTCCTCATATGATCCATATATCTTAATGTTGTCTGTCATCTGATATCTTCTTCTGCCCCGAACTCTTCTCCCGTTCATCATTCCTTCCAGTGCATCCTTCAGTATGCAGTTTCTTTTCAACGAGTGACCCAGCCAGTCCCTTTTCCTTTTCCTATTCCTAATCAATTTCAGCATCATTCTTTTTCACCCATTCTTTCCAACACAGCTTCATTTCTCATTCTGTCTGTCCATTTCACACGCTCCATTCTTCTCCATATCCACATTTCAAATAATTCTATTCGCTTCTCTTAACTTCGTCGTAATGTCCATGTTTCTGCCCCATACAATGCCACATTTCATGCAAAGCACTTCACTAGCCTCTTCTTTAGTTTTTTCCCCCAGAGATCTGCAGAAGATGCTCCTTTTTCTATTAAAAGCTTCATTGGTCATTGCTATCCTCCTTTTGACTTCCTGGCAGCAGCTTATGTTACTGCTTATAGTACACTCCAAGTATTTGAAGCTGTCCACTTGCTCTACTGCCTCATTTAGAATTCGCAAGTTTACCTTCTTTATTTTTCTTCCTATGACAATGCTCTTCGTTTTATTTGCATTTATCTTTTTCCCATACTGCTCACAGCTGTCATTTAGCTCTAGTAGGATAGGCTTTAGTACGAGTATCATCTCCTCTTCTGCTAACAACGCCATATCATCAGCAAATCTTATACACTTTATTCTTCTTCCTCCTACTATCACTCCTCCCATGTTCTGAAAACACTTCTCCACTAAATCCTCCAAGTAGATGTTGAATAGGGTAGGTGATAAAGGACGTCCTTGACGTACTACTCTTCCAATTTCACTTTCTTCTGACATTTCTTCTCCTATCCTGACTTTGACTCGTTTCATATAACGATTACTGAACAGTCTTCTCTCTTTCTAATTCAAACCAATTTTCTTTACGATCCCCATTAGTTTGTTCCAATCCACTCTGTCAAAAGCCTTTTCTAAGTCTAAAAATACCACATAAGGCCTACACTTCTTTATTCTTCTCTAAAATGCGAAATGAACAAATAATAAATACGAAAAAATATAGGGGAGACTCTGCTAATTCCGCAATGTTAAGACGTAAATCTATCATTTTTATCAAAATGTTTATCGAAAAATATTATCAAGGTATGTAGACATGGACGAAATCTTTCATTACCAAATGAGATAGAGAGACCTATTAAAATGTAAATATATTTAGTTGTACATACATTACAGTTGAAAAAGAACAACTCGGGTAATTCCGCAACAGTGCGGATAAATCCGCAATAGGACTTGGCTAATTCCGCAGTGGTAAATAATTATGAAATACATTATGTAAGTAACATGAAAGGAACAACTTATATGTAACAATGCTCACATTCTTCACAGCTGTGTAGCAAAACACGAAAAACAGCCAACTTTCGATGTTTCACTGTATTGCCGACAGAGGTGTCGACCAACATCCTTGATTTTTTTCTACAGCACTGCAGAGGACATGGCTCCTGTTGACACCCTCTCAAAACGTACGTTCACTCTATTGTGAAGCCACAGTAAAATCATATATGCACTACTGCGGAATTACCCGTACTACGGAATTAGCCGAGTTTCCCCTACGGTATATATGTATATATACGAAATAAACAACTAGATAAATAAATAATTTAATTAATTAATGAAGTGCCAAATACAGTTTTCTATGGAATTCAATTAATATTCTTTTAAGTTGCGAAATGAATAAGACAATATATCGAGTAGGTACTTGAAGCTGCTGTCCTGTTAGCAAGTTTGACATGTGTGACATATATAAATTACAAAACGATAAGCATTAAACAATATTCTAATTGCAGATACCTTTCAAACAGACAATATCACATTGATATGATTCACAGTGACTGAGTGACTATTGGTATTTGTAATTATCGGTCAAGGACATGGGAATCCCGAAGTACTTCAGCCTAAATAGGCTTTTGGGTAACCGTTACGCAATGTAGTGTTAATCAAAAGTGCATATTTCACGTTTTTTTTATTAAAAGCGCCAAAATACGTCATAAACGCATATCAGATTATATGAGAAAGACATAGGAATTTTCCTTCCATCGTGTAAAGAATTACGACTGTCTATTGCTATTTATATAATTATGTATAGTAGCATTACGTATGTTGTACGTAATAGTAATATGCGTTACAAGAGCGGTATGTTGAAGTTTTCATGTTCGAGGAAAAGTTTGAAAAAGCGAAACGTAGTTGAGCTTTTTTAAATTCCGAGAATTGAAAGAAAACATACCGCTCGTGTATCGTACATTATTTTGTGCGAAGATCGTTTATCACATACCTGAAAGAGGAATTTCTAATTAGTTGCAATGAAATCTCCATCTTGGTTTCTATTCAATGAAGGCAAATTTGCAAAGCAAAAATATCTATCTTCAACATTGTTGCTTTAAAATGTTTTCTGTGTTTACTATACTCCAGCAGACCGTGATATACGTCTGTCTTTTTTTCCCCTAGTCTATAGAATCTTGTTGATTTTTTTACGGCTTCCTTAATGTTACTTGCATCACGAATGCAGTAACTTTAGTGGAGTTGTAAAGTTTACTTAATTTTTGCAAATATTTAGAAACAATAATTAACAGTGCAATTTAGGTGAAATTGCAGTGGTAAGTTTCCAATTTATAATTATTACTATATTGAACGTCTCTAAAAATAATATGTTAAAAGCCTAAAGCAGTAAAATCAATATGTCACTTAAGCGGTAAGAAGAGGGAAATTGTTATGTGTGTTAGGTTGGGAATACTGAATGTGGAATTTTAGACTTTCCGCGGATTGGTTTTGTGCGGAAACCAAGCAAATACGCACGATCTCGCACAAATTATTTTGTACATAGCAAAGATATGGTTAAAAGTTTTGTAATCGCTCTTGTGATAAAGTGGATTACATTCATTACTACTGTTATTAATTTTTTTTGGCAAGTTAAGAGCATCGAACTTCTTCAAGAACTGCAGTCTGTTAATCTTTTTAATCACTCTTCTGGTATATCTTCCAGATATTTTTATTGTATGCTTATGTTTTCTCCAGCTTACTTTTGCGTTGTTTTTGCTAGCACCTCGAATTTTCAACTATTTTTCTGCTTCCTATGACTAAGAGTATTGATGGATATGGCCATAGGTAGGAAGTTCGCATCAAAACATCAGATTTCAGTTGAGTACAGCGAAGAGTATAGATGTCACCCGCGCCTCACCCTGCTCCCACTCGCTACAGACGATACGCAGTTCACTTATAGCGTATTCCGAATCTCACCGGTGGACAACAATGACGTCACGCTGCAGCGAAATAAGAACACAACTGCTTGAAGGATCGATGGCTGTCATGACGACTGTATAAGCTGTTGTCTGTGCTACGCTAGCAAAATTTTGCGAAATTTCCGTACTGCCATCTCGTTCAAAGAAAAGAGAGCATATACAATTTATTTCTTGAACCGGTATTAATAACTGGTCCGTTGACATGTTCGCTCATAAGCCATTAACATATTGTTTTTACGTTGTGCTCATTACAAACAATACAGCTGAACACACCGCCGTCCACACCTGTGGAGTAACGGTCAGCGCGTCTGGCCGCGAAACCAGTTGGCCCGGGTTCGAATCCCGGTCGGGGCAAGTTACCTGGTTGAGGTTTTTCCCTCAACCCAATACGAGCAAATGCTGGGTAACTTTCGGTGCTGGATCCCGGAATCATTTCACCGGCATTATCACCTTAATTTCATTCAGACGCCAAATAACTTGAGATCTTGATATAGCGTCGTAAAATAACCCAATAAAATAAAAAAAAACACATCGCTATGACACAACAGTGCACGATGTCATTCGTCTGCTAATTCCCGCCCTATACAAGAACCAATCAGATTTACTGATGGCGGCTGATGGAGACTGCCACCACCTCTGCAAGCTGATGGCACCGGTGCGACACCGGTGGAGCATCAGTGACGCCATCGGTGAAATTCGGAACACTGTGATGCCTTCAGATTGCTCAGCGCTAAGATTCGGAATACGCTCATAAACGACGCATATTGTCATTTTGTGGCGCTGTGTATAATCGTGAATATTTTGAAGAATATTGTTAATGTACATCAGTATTTTAGGTTCTGAACAAATATTATGTTCTTTTTAACAACGCTGTAAGTTTCACTGAGTACTTACTTACTTACTTACTTACTGGCTTTTAAGGAACCCGGAGGTTCATTGCCGCCCTCACATAAGCCCGCCATCGGTCCCTATCCTGAGCAAAATTAATCCAGTCTCTATCATCATACCCCACCTCCCTCAAATACATTTTAATATTGTCTTCCCATCTACGTGTCGGCCTCCCTAAAGGTCTTTTTCCCTCCGGCCTCCCAACTAACACTCTATATGCATTTCTGGATTCGCCCATACGTGCTACATGCCCTGCCCATCTCAAACGTCTGGATTTAATGTTCCTAATTATGTCAGGTGAAGAACACAATGCGTGCAGTTCTGCGTTGTGTAACTTTCTCCATTCTCCTATAACTTCATCCCTCTTAGCCGCAAATATTTTCCTAAGCACCTTATTCTCAAACACCCTCAACCTATGTTCCTCTCTCAAAGTGAGAGTCCAAGTTTGACAACCATACAGAACAACCGGTAATATAACTGTTTTATAAATTCTAACTTTCAGATTTTTTGACAGCAGACTGGATGATAAAAGTTTCTCAACCGAATAATAACAGGCATTTCCCATATTTATTCTGTGTTTAATTTCTTCCCGAGTATCATTTATATTTGTTACTGTTACTCCCAGATATTTGAATTTTTCCACTTCTTCAAAAGATAAATTTCCAATTTTTATATTTCCATTTCGTACAATATTCTCGTCACGAAGTTTCACTGAGGCACATTTTAATTAATCGAACTAGTTTCTCGGGAATTCCAAATTCAATAAGAATGTTATATAAAACTTCTCTCATAACCGAGTCATATGCCTTTTTGAAATCTATAAGTAACTGATGTACTGTACCCTTATACTCCAATTT
Source organism: Periplaneta americana (assembly GCF_040183065.1). Classification (NCBI taxonomy): domain Eukaryota; kingdom Metazoa; phylum Arthropoda; class Insecta; order Blattodea; family Blattidae; genus Periplaneta; species Periplaneta americana. The sequence goes on from NC_091132.1 coordinate 13,244,638, forward strand.
TTTTTCTCCAATATCTGTCGAATACAAAAAAATTGATCAATAGTTGATCGCCTAAAATCTATTACGCACTGATGATCCCTAATAATTTCATCGGATGTTTGTTACTGGATTTAAAAACGACGGACAAAAATGGAGGAAAATTACGTGACTTTTAGAACAGTTTCTAGAAATTCCATACCAATGCAGCACAGTTTAAAATACATCACAACGAGTTAAACAAGTGGAAGCGGGACACTTGTATTATCACATTCGCGCGTCATATTAGATAGATTAGAGTCAAAAATAGTGTCGATAACATAAGAGCTGTACATTTCTAACTCCAAGTCGTATCTGGTTTCCGGAGTATGAACAAAATGGCCTAGTGCATTATTTAGCCCGTGTTTAAGAAGCGAAATTCAATAAAGTTCTCGGCAAAGTTCGACTTTTCTGGCGTAAAATACGTCTTTACCCGCACCGAATATCTGTACCTCTTCCGGGATCAGTGGTGAAAAATAGTAATATACGTTACAACAGCGGTATGTTGACGTTTTCATGGTCGAGGAAAAGATTGAAAAAGCGAAACGTAGTTGAGCTTTCTTAATTTCCGAGAACATGAAAACAAACATACCGCTCGTGTATCGTACATTATTTTGTGCGAAGATCGTTTATTACATACCTGAAAGACGAATTTCTAATTAGTTGCAATGAAATCTCCATGTTGGTTTCTGTTTAATGACGGCAACTTCGGAAAACCAAAATATCTTTCTTCAACATTGTTGCTGTAAAATGTTTTCTGTGTTTACTATACTCCAGCAGGCCGTGATATACGTCTGTCTTTTTTTCCCCCCAGTCTATAAATGCGAACTTAAAACAAACGGTAAGGTTATGTAATGATTTATTTTTTCATTTTAATATTTTAACAATATTATTTATATAACATATTGCAGTAATAACATCCGTATCTGGAATCTTGTTGATTTTTTCACGGCTTCCTTAATGTTACTTGTATCAGGAATGCAATAAGTTTCGTGGAGTAGTAGATTTTACTTAATTTTTGCAAATATTTAAAAACAATAATTAACATTGCAATTTAGGTGAAATTGCAGCGGTAAGTTTCCAATTTATAATTATTACTGTGTTAAACGTCTCTAAAAATAATATGTTAAAAGCCTAGTTCTGTGCGGAAAACAAGCAAATACGCACGATCTCGCACAAAATAAATTTCAAATGCTTACCGCAACAACACTATGACCCACAGTCGAATACTATTATTAGAAGATTGACCAAAAACCAATGTAATATACAGGTCTCTCTCTCTCTCTCTCCCTCTCTCTCCCCCCCTCCCCCTCCCTCCCCCTCTCTCTCTCTCGTACGGAGAGGCTTATTGTGCTTACCACTCCTATTCAGTGAATGATGGAGTAGCCAAACGGCCACGCTCTTGTACAAGTACAGCACAAGTACAGAGAACTGAACCCAGGCTATGGTATGGATGATGATATGTGAATTAATGATGGCGAAATGAGTCAGAGAGCCCAGCAATTCTGCCTCAATTGGTTGAGGAAAAATCCCGGAAAAAACTCCAACCAGGATTCGAACCCGGCCCGCTCGTTTCACAGCCAGATACGCTGATCGTTACTCCACAGCGGTGGACTAATGTACAGATACGGAAATAAAATTTGGAGCTCCCTTATTACAACTTACCGCGCATGTGCAGTAAACGAGAGCCCCTGTGTATATGCTAGTGTTGTGGACTGTCGTGCGAAATTGTTGCCTACATGCAGGTGGACTCCCATCAAGACTCGCTCCAAATTTTAATTCTGTATCTGTACTTCTTCTTTACAGAAATCTTCAGGAGTGTCGGCTTTCTGTTATAAATGGTTACCTATATAAATCTTGGTAAGGCAAAAAGTGATAGAGAAATCATCGAATCCATATAATTGCGTGAAACATTTATGCTGTTCGTGACTGTTATTGTATGATTGGAATTAGTGATATTTGGGATTTGAAATAAAAGTGTGATATTTCCTTTCATTTTTGATTTCATACTCTTTATTCGTACATTTAAATTTAATTCAAGGCGAGCCTTCTCGTTATCTACTTCATAATCGCTTTCTCGTTCTAGGAGGCCTAGTCTCCAGACAACAATGCAATTGATAGTCGAAACGCCAGTGAGTTGTTTGAAATTGTAATGAATATTGTGTCATTACCAGGCTTCGAGACTTTGGACCCGATACAATAAGTTTACTGTGCATGTACTATAGGTTGTTGACTCGCTGCAGGTAGTGAAAGGTAGAGATGTGTTCAGGTAACAACGTTGCTGTTTAGAGTAGAGTACGGTAGTAGGGAAACACACACATATGCACATTCTGAAAGTAAATATACATTACACAATGACAATGTCAAAAGAATGTGAAAAGCATTTATTCTCCTGTCTTTTATAAGCATTTGTGTTTAATTATACACAGTGTTAATGGTGGAAATAAACATGTTGCAATTTTAATTTCTTCATTTATCCTATTGGTCGTCTTTAGGAAGTGCAGTTACAGTACCGAATTGCAATGTACTACAAGATATATTCTCAGTGTCTCAAACGTAAATCTTTTCCGGTTATCTACTAAACAAAGTTTGTACTGTGAAAAGCTGCACTCTACGTCACATGACGTCATAGGCGCAAAACGAAAAAACCTAACATCATTGAAGTCTCTAAGAGGCTGTCCTTTATTCTTGGGTGACTCTATGTCCACTAATTTGCTGTTTACATTACACAATGTTCCATATCAGTTATTTTTACATAAAATTGATTTCCACTCGTGTTTTACACGATCAGTAACCGGTGTACTTGGTGTCTCATTAATTCTCTGTGTCATTTTCTTAACTAATTTGAAGGCTTCCGGCATCTCTTCCTCTGACTTTTCTAACCGTGTAATAGTTTCAGATACAGTTTGAAAATGGGTTTGTATGAAAACCAAATTATTTGTCAGAACCTTTAAATCCAGAGCTTTAATTATTTTGATTGCAAAACAGTCGACACTCAATGTGTTGATTATCTGGACAATTGTACGCGAGTATTTAGCTTAATAAATAGCTGCATTAAGCCTTGTACCCCATCTAGCAACAACGGGCTCTGAAGGTAGAGGAAGAGAGTGTGCTAGTTCCTTGAATTTCGCAACCCTCTTTGCGTATTTGTTGGCATTCATTCTACAGTACCCCCACCCTCTGTACGCTTTACCACTAAACTCAGTACGCCGTTATGCGGTTTTCCCACTGAACTGCTCTATTTGGTCGGAAGTCTCGAAGTCTGGTCATTACATACAACTCGATGACTTTGGAAATCAACACTTCGGTTGACTGCTTTAGAATTGAACAATGTTAAATTAACATTTTTTCTGACTTTATACTCCCCGTATTTATTAATTACCCAGTTTCCGACAATAATTTGTTATTAAATTAAAATTAAGTTCAATATTTCGTTAATTTTTTTTCCAAGTCCATCTGATATCAAAATCACAAATCGTAAAATAACTTTTTTTTGTTAAATTTATTTATACACGCTTTAATATCTTTGGTCATATCGCGTGTTTAGGATTTGTGGGTATACCAGTAGTCCTGTTTCTATTGTGTTTTGTAGATGGTTTGTGTTCATTCATTCATTCATTCATTTATTTTATTCCATAGATCTTACATGAGCAATGAAGCTTTAAGATGTGGAACATGTCAACATTTTACAATATTACAATTACAAATTTTACAAATTTTTATAGTTTTACAATTTAGTAATTTTCTACAATTTTTACAATTTTGTACAATTTTTTTACATTTTTTTTTTTTTACATTTTGGCGAGATGTAGTGAGATGAGATGAGGTCCGAGGATTCGCCAAAATATTACCCGGCATGTTTCGATTTTGATTAATGTTTATGATATTGGTGATTGGGGCGGTGATGAATCATGGTACTATATAAATTTCCAGTCCGGAATTTGTCTTTGTATCTAAGGGAAACCATGAAAAACACTCAGATTGATCGGCCACGGGGTTTGAGCCCGGGACCTTCCGAAAGCGAGCCTCAAATGCTCGGTACGTAACTTGTTTTTAGCAAGGTATCACGTCTATGAAGTTCAGTGGCGTATACTGGTTAAAGGGTTTGGGCTACCGCTGACCATATTATTACACAAAATATATCTAACAATTACTTTAATTTTAATTACTATGGTAAAACTAATAATACAAAATTATTACATTATGTTATATTATAAACTTTTTCTTTTGTAATTTCCTTGGTCTACCGCCGGTAGCCCTGGTAGCCCGCAAAATACGCCCCTGATGAAGTTATAGTATAAATCACTAAAATAAATACGTAGGCTTATTAGAGACCATTATCAAGTTATTAATTAATGCGTCATTGTTATTGTTGGCATTTTCTGTATATAAAGATAACTAGTAGTAGTAGTATTTATTCCATATTTATAAACCCTATTTTACATATAGTATATTAGGGTTATATTTTTAACTAATCATAACAAATTGAAACTTACAGACTACCATACAATAAATATACACTTGTAAGAGTGTAACATATATAAATTAATTAGATTAATGCCTTGAAATTACAATCGAAAAACATACAGAATTTAACATGAATAGACATGTTGCACTTATAGATATTATGACACTATAAAGATAACTAAAGACTTATAATTTTTCTTGTAGTTGTATTGTATTTCTGGTGGTGTGGAAGAGAAGGCCTGATGACCTTAACTCCGCCAGAATAAATAAATAAATAAATAAATAAATAAAGTAAATTAATTAATTAATTCCAGATGGCAGTGTGGTTTCTTTCAGAGAATTCTACAATGCACGTAACCTCTCAAAATATAAAATAAAATGAGGATGAGACCAGCAACATGATAAATATAGGCCTACGTTGAGCATTCCATTTGATCAATGTTGTTGTTTCAGGACATGGTGCAATCCACGTGACTCCTTAAAGCATAAAAACAAATGAGGATACAATCGCCAACGTAATAAGTATAGATTGCGCATTCCATTTGATTAGACTACTGTTGCATAACTTTATAACAAATGCATCGCGTGTGGCATCGACGCAACTTCCACAAGGGAAAATGTAACTTTTGCAACGATTATCCTGGATTAGTACGTAGAAAAAGTGTCACATTAAAAAAAATAATTTTTCATAAAACTATGCATCAAGGCGAAACATCATGCAACATTGCTTAAAAAATAAAATTAGTTAGGTTTCAATCTTACACACACGTTGATGTCTCCCGAAAACATTGCTCAACGGAACGATATCATACTGTGTTTCTGTTTATACAAGATACATGGCATACGTCACTGAAATGAATAATAGCCTGCTTAATTTAGCACGATACGTCGGCAAAACATCAAGACTCCAATTTATCACTAATATTCAGACGCGTAGAAATTTTAGGAATCCCACTTATAACTGGTTTAGGGAAAAATAAGACACTAAATAAATCAGTGTTAAATTATGACCAATTTCCATAACAGATACATTTGTAATGTGTCTTTTGTGTAATTTGCGATAAAATGTTTCTCTTTGTCAAGAACTATAATATACCATAGCGACGAAAACGTGCAGAAATATGTAGAAATATATAGTGCTGACCTTGTCTGGTGTTTGTGGCCCTGAAGAGAATTCGAAATTGTGATACTGTGAACTCACCACTCCATTATTTTTACAGATAAAAGGAAGTTTCTGATACTTTCAGCTGCTATTAATAATAAAAACATTTCGTTTACCAGTAACGCGATAACAAGTGTACGATAACGAGGAATCATTGGCCTTATCTGTTCTATACAATAATTCTTACTGATGGGCAAAAAAAGACCCATAATTTTTTTTAACTAATGGCTGGTACTTGACTTTTCGTCATTCACCCAAATGAAGCCAGTTATGTCAACCAATTTACCGACAGAGTCGTTGCCCAGGGTGCGCCATAAGAGGCTGGTCTTCGCTACACCCGTGATGAGATGAGATGGTGATGGAGATTTGTTAGGATTCCACAGGGGAACCGGAGCTTCCGGAAAAAAAACCCTGTGTTATTTGGACCATGGTCTTGCCCAACACAAGAGAGAAATTCTTTGGTCTGCGGGAAAAGGCATATAAGTAAACAAAATAAATTTTTCAGGAGAGACTTTGTTTTTTAATTTACCCTAACTAAATCTATACTAATAATAAATCTGTAGCCGAAATTTTTCTGGTAATTTTCGATTTTCCAAAAATAATTGGTCCTAACATATATAATTAACCATCCTGAAACCGAAAATCGCTTTTTTGAAATTTTTGTTTGTATGTCTATGTGTTTGTTACCTTTTCACGCGATAATGCCTGAACCGATTTATATGAAAATTGGAATATAAATTAAGTTCGTTGTAACTTAGATTTTAGGCTATATGGCATTCAAAATACTTTATTTAAAAGGGGGGTTGTAAGGGAGCCTGAATTAAATAAATCGAAATATCTCGCTTATTCTTGATTTCTGTGAAAAATGTTACATGACAAAAGTTTCTTTAAAAATGATTTCCGATAAGTTTTATTCTTTACAAAATGTTGATAGGACTGATATTTAATGAGATAAATGAGTTCTAAAATTAAAATAACGCCATTTAAGACGGCGCAAATGAATTAAGAACAAATAACTTCGTCTATAAGGGGCCTTGGACAACAACAATGGAAACAGGGGCCTTGGACATCAACAATCGAAAGCTATTAAACGTAGCCTACAGAGAATGTTTCTGTGTTTGTATGAAGTCATATCAGAAGCTAAATTAACCGATTTGTGTAATTAATTATTATTTCACCATTGGAAAGTTTAGTTTCTCTAAATGGACATAATGCTATAATGTTATTACAGTAACGTCTGAGTAAATCGAGGACAGGTATGATTAAAATAGCTTCTTATGCACAGAAAATTTGATAGACTATTTTGTACATTCGTTTTCTGTATTTCTTAAAATAATATTTATGTACACTCATTTTAATATCAGAGAATTAACGAACAACGAGAGTGTATTGATTTAGTATGCAGTAATAATACGTTAGCTTAGCAATCCATTATTTTATAATTCAAATTTTAACTATGCTCAATTGAATCGTGTTAAAATATATATGCAATAAATGCAATGCAAAAAAAAAATTGGGTAATGAGCGAAGCAGATTATCTTGCGCTGTAGTAAAGATTGTTCCCTGGATCAAACGTCCTATTTTAATTATGTAATTACTTTATATTTATTTCTAACAGGTGCAGCGGAGCGCACGGGTACGGCTAGTATAAGTATAATAATGAAATTCATGTACGTTGGTCAAAGTAAGACTCTTTTCAATTTAACATCAAGAAATTTTATTAATTCAAAAATTAGAAAAATACTTGACTTATGTGATTAGTTACAACAGAAAAATAGACTTTTCTTTACTTATGTGCTTTTTCCTGCCGACCAAAGAATTATCATGCGAACTCGAACTATCAAGGTTGCAGGTTTGGAAACCAACAATATTTCTTGAGGAAAAACGTGCTTGAACATAATTAACCAAGGGTGCAGAAACTTTCATTTGGAACTTGTTAATGGCTGGTTCTCGTTGGTACGTGGTTGTCCAACTGGTTAATTTACTTAACAGGTGGAACTGGGAAATTCTAAAGCATCCTCCGTATTCTCCAAATGAGTTCCCGCAACTACGACCTGTTCCCAAAGATGAAAGAACCACAGAGAGGGGCACGTTAATTTACTTAACAGGTGCAACTGGGAAATACTAAAGCATCCTCCGTATTCTCGCGACTACGACCTGTTTCCAAAGATGAAAGAACCACAGAGAGGGGTACGCTTTAGAAATAGACACGCCATTATAACGGTTGTAGAGCAGTCAATTAGAAGCCTAGAGCAAAGTGATGCTGTGGATGACATCCATCGCCTTCGAGAGGTGTGGTGACTGGTACGTGATACTGGAGAAGATTACATGTAAGAATAATCATAGTTGGTCTGGGTAGCGTAGTCTGTATAGCGCTGGCCTTCTGTGCTCGAGGTTGCGGGTTCGATCCTGGCCCAGGTCGATGGCAGTTAAGTGTGCTTAAATGCGACAGGCTCATGTCAGTAGATTTACTGGCATGTAAAAGAACTCCTGCGGGACAAAATTCCAGCACACCGGCGACGCTGATATAACTTCGGCAGTTGCGAGCGTCGTTAAATAAAACATAATTTAATTTAAGACTGGTCATTTTGAATAAACAAGTTTTTGGTCTTAATTAAAGTATTGACACTAATTTTCGAATGGCCGATATGCGGAGTGTAAACGATATAAACCAGCCACAGTTGCATTTGTCTCATTTTGCTACTCGACTTCTAAAAAAGCTTTTAATACAGCTTTTAATAAAGCCTACATTCCAAGAAAAATAATCATCTTCTACGGACCTCTGGAAAAAGAACTAAGGAAGAGACTAGTGAAGTGCTTTGTGTGGAGTGTGGCATTGTATGTGACAGAAACATGGATATTACGACGAAGTGAAGAGAAGCGACTAGAAGTATTTGAAATGTGGATATGGAGAAGAGTGGCGCGTGTGAAGTAGACAGACAGAATAAAAAATGAAACTGTGTTGGAAAGAGTGAGTGAAGAAAGAATGATGCTGAAACTGATCAGGAAGAGGAAAAGGAATTGGTTGGGACTGTCTGAGAAGAAACTGCCTACTGAAGGATGCACTGGAAGGAATGGTGGACGGGAGAAGAGTTCGGGCAAAAGAAGATATTAAGATATGTGGATCATATGCGGACACTAAGAGGAAAATGAAATGGAGAATGCTGGGTTTGCAGTGAAAGACCTGTCCTTGAGCAGAAAACTAGAGATGAATGAATTAATTAATGTAAAAGCTTGCATGCTATTGGTAATACATCCAGATTCACTTATATGAAATGATAGCACCCGAAGTTAGCGTAGCCTTTATATTTTGACCGAAGTCAAACGAGTTTCTTAAGTCGTCATTTGTTTAATAACGTCCGTGGTTATTAATCAGTCCTAAATTTAGAGCAAGTAGTTGTAAAAACTACATAATATATCACACAACGAAACAAACTACACAATTGCATAATACAGCAATATTACTAGTATGTTATGTAAAGGAAAAGTCGCTTGCAATGAATATTGTTTTGATAATTTCAGCAGTCCTGTTTCGAAGTCTGCTCTGTTGTCCAATAAACAGGAAAATGTACAGTTTTATATAAAGAGTGTTGAGTTGTAGGAAACATGTTTATGTTGGTAATGCCTGCAGATAACTGTACTCGTTTCGAATCCCCCCAGGAGGTTTACGATGCACAGCTTCTCGTCTCGCTCACCTGTACGGAGTGGCGCTCTCTTAGTTTATTGTACTCAATGTACTGGGGGGTAACTGCACTGCCAGCTTTCTCTGCACGATTTCCACCAAACGCAGTGGGTCATTACACCACCCCTATCACCTTCTGCACCAATCTCAATAATCTGAAGTTCTATTTGGCTCACTGCCTTACCCACACATTACAATGCTTCGTTATAATTTTCAGTTCATTCTTTAGGGAGACAATATATGGGGGACTCTTGTGACATTGGGTTAGAATTGCACAAAATTCACAACTCTACATATTCAAATTGGTATCAACATAACCTCATAGAAATGTGAATTTTGCGTATTATTATTATTATTATTATTATTATTATTATTATTATTATTACTACTACTACTACTACTACTACTACTACTACTACTACTACTACTACTACTACTACTACTACTACTACTACTTTTCTAGCCTTTATGCTAGACGTCTTGAACTTGACTACTTATTCTTTTGTAAGGCCGTAAAGGGTGATATTGATTGTGAATCCTTCATAAGCAATATCTACCTTCGAGTCACTTCGAATGGTTTAATATTAAAAAAAAATTATACCTATAAGCCGAAATCTCTCTCTCTCTCTCTCCCTCTCTCTCTCCAGTTCTCAAATGCATTATAGCTGCCAATTTACATTGTGTTAATTTGGATTCGTATAAAGTATAGCTTGCTGTTTGGTTATTTTTATATTAAGTATAGGGGAGACTGTTGTACCTTTAAACACTTTTCACATTTTATTTTTTTTTAATTTTGGGAAATGAAATTTTTTAAATAAAAAAATGCTTGAAATAATTATTGAAGATTCCTTTACAACTTCCTGTATTTATTTTCCTGTTTTACAGATCTATTAAGGATGGAAAAAATAAAATGAAGGAATATGTAATGTGTTCAAAGGTACAACAGGATCATGCACCTTGGAACATACCCTCTTGTAAGTTGGAACACATGAATATAGGAGGGAATATAGCTGTAAAAACTGACAATCATATTTAAAATGTATTTTCAATCATAAACCAGAGCAGGCTTCTCTGATTGAGATTTTATTTCCTGGAGAAGCAATAACTGCTTCAACAGATTTCTTCAAGACATCCGAATCAATTGGGGACCTCTTTAATTCCAGACTCACTTCGTGACATGACCTTAAAATAAAAGAAAAACAAAAACCTATAGTATCGTGTAATTTTGGACATGTTCCATGGTACAAGATGTTTTGTGTTCAAAGGTACAAGAGGGTGCACGTTTAAACAAATATGGCTCCCAAAACTAAGAGAGTCAAATAAATCATGGAAATTAAAATATGTTATTACTCACCAGATGATAGGGAACACACTGTACTTGAAAGATATTAACAAATGCAGTCTGGTTTTGTGTTAGAAAACATACATCAATGAACGAAATGTTTACTTTTGGTACTAAAAAACTTCTTTTGCCCACAGAACTCACACTTTGCAATAAATCAAACTGAAAGAAGACCAGAGCACCTTAGCGGCTTTCTCTACAATCTACTTCATTTTGAGTCCTCTAGGTAGCAGCAAAATTTAAAAAACAAAAAATGTTCAAAGGTACACTATGCTAAAGGTACAACAGTCTCCCCTACATCAAAATCACATTCATATCAACTACATTCGTTTGTGTTGTTTTTGAGCTATTCTGTGTAATGTATTTTGAAGTCATCTAGTCATTTTGTCGTTATTGTTTATTTGTATTTTTCTCTAATTTTAATCATTATTTTTATGCACTTTTTATACAATTCCTTGTGTATTATAAATCTTGTGCTAACTTTTATCTTGCGCTGAACTGTTATTGGCCCCAGGCTGTTGTACAGCACAATAAATATTAGTAAATAAATAAATAAATAAATAATACTTAGGTCTACTTACTTACAAACGGCTTTTAAGGAACCCGCAGGTTCATTGCCGCCCTCACATAAGCCCACCATCGATCCCTCAAATCCATTTTAATATTGTCCTCCCATCTACGTCTCGGTCTCCTCAACGGTCTTTTTCCTTCCAGCCTCCCAACTAACACTCTATATGCATTTCTGGATTCGCCCATACGTGCTACATGCCCTGCCCATCTCAAACGTCTGGATTTAATGTTCCTAATTATGTCAGGTGAAGAATACAATGCGTGCAGTTCTGCGTTGTGTAACTTTCTCCATTCTTCTGTAACTTCATTCCTTTTAGCCCCAAATATTTTCCTAAGAATCTTATTCTCAACCATCCTTAATCTCAAAGTGAGAGTCCAAGTTTCACAACCATACAGAACAACCGGTAATATAACTGTTTTATAAATTCTGACTTTCAGATTTTTTGACAGCAGACTAGATGACAAAAGCTTCTTAACCGAAAAATAACACGCATTTTCCATATTTATTCTGCGTTTAATTTCCTCCCGAGTGTCATTTATATTTGTTACTGTTGCTCCAAGATATTTGAATTTTTCCACCTCTTCGAAAGATAAATCTCCAATTTTTATATTTCCATTTCGTACAATATTCTGGTCACGAGACATAATCATATACTTCGTTCTTTCGGGGTTTACGTCCAAAGCTATCACTGTACTTGCTTCAAGTAAAATTTCCGTGTTTTCCCTAACCGTTTGTGTATTTTCTCCTAACATATTCACGTCATCCGCATAGACAAGAAGCTGATGTAACCCGTTCAATTCCAAACCCTGCCTGTTATCCTGTACTTTCCTAATGGCATATTCTAAAGCGAAGTTAAACAGTAAAGGTGATAGTGCATCTCCCTGCTTTAGCCCGCAGTGAATTGGAAAAGCATCAGATAGAAACTGACCTATACGGACTCTGCTGTATGTTTCACTGAGACACATTTTAATTAATCGAACTAGTTTTTTGGGAATACCAAATTCAATAAGAATGTTATATAAAACTTCCCTCTTAACCGAGTCATATGTCTTTTTGAAATCTATGAATAACTCATGTACTGTACCCCTATACCCCATTTTTTCTCCAATATCTCTCGAATACAAAAATCTTATCAATAGTCGATCTATTACGCCTAAAACATCACTGATGATCCGCAATAATTTCATCTACATACGGAGTTCTTCTCAATATTATTATTATTATTATTATTATTATTATTATTATTATTATTATTATTATTATTATTATTATTATTAGGCTTCGACATAGAAAACACAAATGAGATATTCTGTTGTTCTACAAATTCTCAAAGTCTACCTAATTTCTGAACATGGTTCAATAATTAAGTTATTTTTATACAGTGGTTTCTTATGACAATGTTAAATCTCTGTGTCCTGTACCTAGAGAAACACGTGACATAATATGACAATGAATGTACAGAATGAGCAGTACCTGCATCATTTCTTTTGTTTACAATTTCTCTGTTTTCAGGGATGCGCATATCAAATATTTTTCAAGTGAATATGTTACTTTTCTAAATAAAACAATAAGTTGTGTGAAGGTTTATGTTTCTTTTGTGCGTGTTTTGTTTTTAAGATAGAAATCAAAATATATTAAATTTAATGCTGTTGTGTTTAGTACACACGTTCTATTCTGTTATTTTATCTCCTTTTTTGTTTAAATAATGCATGTAATGTATATTGTCAACGTATCAGCTTATAATGTTGTGGAAGTTATTGGTATTAAATAAGGCATTAAAAGCTTTATTTATAATGTTAATACCATTACAATGAATATGTCGGTATATAATCCTTGTTTACTCGATGATGACTACAATCTGTAATGGACTGCATTAATTTTAGACAGCTTGCGATGTTATATCTGAAAGCTGCTTTAGCATCCTCAACCAATAACACCTTATAATCGCTAGAAGTTATCAATGTCCGATAGGCAATACAAAGTTATATATAGAAGTGTAAATATAACCAAAGCGATTAGAAACCTGTTATAAACCTTTTAAGCCTTTATTACTCAAATGCCTGCATCAATAACCGAGTGGCTTACCTGGCTCTAAGCGCCGGGGTTCTAATCCCTGCCAGATCAAGTAATAATTATTTTTATTCTCTGATTGTACAAGGTTTAATGATACTGCAAAATATTATTTAGAGATTTCCAAGGTGATGATACAATTCTGTAACATCTCTGATATCGAAAAAAAGTTATTTTTGGCGTGTTGTCTGGCCACACCTATCGATGTCGCCAAAACTGCTGGATGGATTTTGTCAATATTCAGTACCTAGGGCCGTATTCACCAACGTCAGTAAATTGTTTATCCTGGTTTTTAGCTGTAAAACTTAGATAACAGCTACCTTTGTATTCACCAACAGAATTATCTCGGTTAATTGGGATTGTCTGGGTTTAAAATTTTACCGGAGAAATGTTGACCGATAAAATAGGAAAAACATAAGATAATCGGGATAACAAGATGGCGTGTAGGCGTCTGGAATATTTAAATAGTGAAAGAGAAAATGATAGATATGAGGAATGTGACGAAAAGTGTAAAAGAAGGCGTACTAGGTGGATAAAAGAACGGTATAAACCGAGCGAGGTGGCTTATACGATCCGCATTCGGGAGATCCGTGGTTCGATTCCCGGACCGACCAACCTGACCGTGGATTTTCCGTTGTTTTCCGCAGTTACTTAGGCAAATGCCGGGTTGGAATTTTCATTGCCACGGTCTTTTTCCCTTCCCTTTCCGTGTAAAAAAAGAATTTAAATTTCATATAATTCATCTTCATCTCATTCCATAGACATATTCAGGTCAAGACACATGTCTTCGTCCGCTTACAGAGGGGTGGGCGTCCTCTCCGCAACCGTTCCTGGGTTCCCAGCCTTCCGCAATATCTCTGCCAGGATTCATTCCTTAAGAGCACTTCCAAGGGCGCTCCGACACCTTGGAAGGGCCATTGTAATTAATCCTGTGCTGCTTGGTGTGAACTTAGAACGGCGAGGGGTAGGAGGCCCCAATTGGGTGAGCGATTGAGGGGTCACTTGCGCCCGGTGGGCTGGTACACCCAATTCTCATTCACCCCATAAATTCGGGATGCACAATAGCCCTCAGTATGGCCGAGGTGCAAAGAGTCGTCCTAACCCTCCCCTAGCCACCGTTACCTAACCTAACCCAACCCTAACCTTCAGGACTATAACACACATTGATTTTGTAACACATTTTATGTTATCTAAAAGTTAACATTCACCTTTATCTTTGTCAGTCATCCATTTCTTAATTTTTATTTGAGTTGTTACACCATGTGTTTTCTATTTTCTATCATAGTACCGGGATTCGTGTGCAAAAGCATACATTTACGTCTATGATGGCAAATAAGCGGAGTTATGGCTGGTTCACAATAAACCGGGAACGAGAACCAGAATGAAAACGAGAAGCAGAGGACGTGAATATGAAAATTTTTGATTCACAATAAACCGAGAACGTAGACGACTATGCATATCGATATGTATGTCAATAACGATATGTAAAGTCGATATTACGCATTCTGATGTTATTTGTATATAATTGACCAATGGCGTTCTCTCATGAGTACAAGGCAACCAACATAAACACAGGTTAACCAACTTCGAAATTTCAACTGAAACATTTCATTAGATACGGGACTATAAATATGCCCATGCATCTTTATTATCACAACCTATTTTAAGTCTACCATAACGTAAAATAATTAAAGAAGAAACATTTGTAATAGAACAAAAATGAACACAACAATAGTAGTTATTGAATTGAAGCGTGAATATGTAGTGTGTAATACAACCAATACAGTAATAAAATATGATTCGCTTTCGATCGGTATTCAAAGATGCAGCTATTGAAAGCCACGTATTCTCCTTCATTTTCTCATCTTTATATCGTAAACGTGAGGATTTCAATATCAGAATCTCATCAAATAAAACTTGCTCCATGATGCACAGCACAGAACAAAATAATGTATAGGTATGTCACGGTCTTCTTGCTTCAAAATATACGACGACAAAATAGCTTTTAGATGGCAATAGAATGAATCTAGTGGGCTGTGATCGGAAACATGAACGTCAAAGTTGAAACTTGGCCAACTCTCCGTTCCCGATCCCGGGCTCCGGCAAGCTTTTCGTTAATTGTGAATGCTCACATTTAAATGTACACATTTTAACAATTTTACCGTTTTCGTTTTCGTTTTCGTTCCGATTCTCGTTTACGATTTACTGTAAACCAGCCTTTAATCGTGCATATTTTTGCATATTTCCTGCATGTAACAGACTATTGTGTATATTACATTGTAGCATATGTTCTGATTTTTGTTGCATAATCCCCCAAATCTGCTATTTTGTATAAAAAATTAACAACAAAGATTCTGGAGGTCACATTTAGCCTATATTCTTTGCCACCAAATCTAATAACAATTCCTTTACGCTGCCGTGGGTAACGAGAAAGAGAGATTCGGTGCGATGTTACATTCTTAATCATAACATGGCCAACATTGAACAAGTTTATATATAAATGCATGATAAGATGAGTTTAATATAGCTTTCCTTTGTTTTTTAGAACTTTGAACATGTATTTATATTAGGCGATTGTCACGATGGCCATGACTAGATCATGATAACCATGTAACTCCGATTCGCGCCGTAGTCTGTCTTTCTCGATAGCCACGCTTTACACCATAATATACCGTATTAGGTTTCTTTCTGCGTTTCTGGTCAACAATAGTCATAACTTAACGGTAGCTAAAGTATTTTCACACACCTACATACACTCATAAATTCGTTTATTTTCATAATGAATTGGTAGTTTACATATCGCTATTCAATTATTTCCCATTATTTTTTCCGTGCTTCGGTATGAAAAATTTAATAAGCAAGTACAAAAATTAATTGTTTCAGAAAACCAGGATAATAAATTGTGTGGTAAATACAGAATTCAGCGTTATCCGAGGTAATGTTATTGTCAGAGTTTTACAAATCTAAGATAACAGAAAATATTACCAAATACGTTACGATAATAATACCACAGTCTATTATATACAGTCACGAAGCTTGAGTTTATGAGGATACCAGAAACAATAGACTGTGCAGGTACTATTTCGCATTGTCTGTAATGAGGCGATAGTAGCGATCCTCGTGGTTAGCAACTATCTATGGATGCATATTTACTACGTATTGAGCTTCGTGACTGTATATACTAGACTGTGATAATACCGGACAGCTAGCAGTTCTATGCGCGAACGACGCTGGTGCTGCTACCTAGGCGACCGGTGTGGTGAAACCCGCGAAACAAGCTGTAATCAACTGCAATGTATATTCTTGCTGGACTAGTTAATAGTTTTATTAATTGAGGGGCTCACAACCAGAGTGGACCAAGTCCACCAGTGATCAGTTTGTGGATTAATACAATCTCGGATGAAGGAAACTTAGATTTATTCATTGCCATAACAAACAAAGTCCATAACTCATTTGTTACTCCACAGAGGGCAGCATTTCCTATGGAAGGTGAAGGTTGCTAAGCGTGAGCCAGGAACTTTAAGACTCAATATCTCAGAACTATTCCAGATGGATTTGGTCCACTCTGGTTGTGAACCCCTCAATTAGTGCTGTGTTAAAATTTCAGGGTGTATATGTGCTGTTTATAATTGCTACAATTACAGCATTACAAATTGCTCCAAATCGTACTTTCGATTTCCGAGAGATCGTCATAAAACGTGAATCAACAAAATTCTTTATTAGGCCTTTGTCTCTGTGTTGATAGAAAAATAAAAATTAGCTTTTTTATTTAAGACTAATAAATGAATAGAAGTTAAAATGTATTGGAAATGTTAAGGTTATTGTTGTCCACATACCTTTACTAATTATTACAAGCATCACATTACTATTAATTTAATTGTCAGCAATGCGTGTATAAAGCATTATTGTAAACTCATTCTTAATGTCAAAATTAATTTTGTCTCACTAAAGCAAAGAAAAAATATGCAACAATTAATTATGGAAAGTAATACGAAGTGTGCAATATTTCTCATAATATCCAGCTTTGATACAAAATAATAATGTTACATTAAATACTATTCAACATTTCTTAAGTGTCCTGTAGCCTATATTATTCCACATTAGTGCCTCAAGTTTTAAACAGTAGTCCGAATCCCGCTCTGTTAAATATTTATATTTGTGGACGTAATTCCACGCCGCTCCGTTAGATGTCAGGTCCGCGATATTTCGCACTTACGTCAATGCTGCTAGTATACAGCTGTCCGGTATTATTATAGTAAGGTATTTGATATTACTGGCGTTGGTGAAAATGGGGCTTTCGCGATATCTTCTTATCGGACCTGGAGACTGGGTTGCTTCCCTTTTGAATGGGCCGTCGATATGGTAGATGAAATGAGAAGAAGACGAAGAATGCTGGCGGAATGAAAGAGGAGGGAAGCGGGAAAACCCTAGAAAACCTTATGTAACGTTTTTATCCACCACAAATTCCATCACGACCTGGCTGGCGACCGAACCCAGGCCGCCCGAATGGAAAACCAGTGCGCTAGCTCTTGAATCACAGACGTGTTGAAATGCAACTCAACTCCGTGTTTGTTAGTAGGCCTATAGTATAGAAGGAAATACTACTATGTTCCCTTGGAAAACATGTTTGTTCTATATTTTAGAAGATTTGCGTCATTTAGCGAAGAATTCAACGTATTTACATGAGTGCCGTTATTCGTTCAACGACTTGTGGCTTATAAAACTGGCCTTGAACAAACTGCAAGCCTTCGTTCTCGCTCTTCAGGTGCGTCCAATGTTAGAGCTATCATTTCTACAAACTAATTAGTTTTTGTTTTGTGTCAGAGTGAGACAACGTGCGGAATCTCATTCATGGAGCGTCAGCTGTTTCTTTTCCACAGTTGATCAGTTGACATGTGAGTAACGTCCGGAAGTGTGTGATTAATGCTAGCAGTTCATTTGTTTCACGCAGAATGAGTCACTAGCGAAGTCTGGAAGCCTCGAGTCGCATGAATAATAGTTTGTTTTCCTCCTTAACTGCGGGAAACTATTTTTCTGATCTTCAGCATAAACAAAACTCGATGTTTCTCTGCCTCATTACCCGTACAAGCCGAATGAGGACCCGGCGCGGCGGTTCTGCGAAATAAACTGTTTATCTGCTGTCGTTGTGAGTAAATTCGTGTTCCCTCCCAGTCGGCCAGTACACTAGGGCGTATCGGAAAAAAAAAAAAAAAAAAAAAAAAAATCCGAAATTCAAAACAACGATATACAAAAGTTGTCTTGTAGCCTCTACTATAACCAGTAAAGAAGCTAGGTCTCTGATTGTATTTTTCACCGAGCCGCAGAGGGTCTAAAAATTATCGTATAGGCCTACTTAAAATAAAATTTTTATTTATAAAATGAGCATTTTGCCTTAAGTCTTTTCTAACTTTTTGTCGGTATTAACGATTTATGTTACTTGAAGCAAGTAAAGCGATAGGTTTGGAAGTAAACCCCTAAAAGACGAAGTATATGATTATGTCTTGTGACCAGAATATTGTACGAGATGGAAATATAAATATTGCAGATTTATTCTTCGAAGAGGTAGAAAAATTCAAATATCTTGGAGCAACAGTAACAAATATGGCACTCGGGAGGAAATTAAACGCAGAATAAATATGGGAGATGCCTGGTATTATTCGGTTGAGAAGCTTTTGTCATCTAGTCTGCTGTCAAAAAATCTGAAAGTTAGAATTTATAAAACAGTTATAATACCGGTTTATCTGTATGGTTGTGAAACTTGGACTCTCATTTTGAGAGATGAACAGAGATTAAGGGTGTTTGAGAATAAGGTTCTTAGGAAAATATTTGGAGCTAAAAGGGATGAAGTTACAGGAGAATGGAGAAAGTTACACAACTCAGAACTGCACACATTGTATTCTTCACCTGATATATTTAGGAACATTAAATCCAGAGTAACGGTCAGCGCGTCTGGCCGCGAAATCAGGTGGCCCGGGTTCGAATCCCGGTCGAGGCAAGTTACCTGGTTGAGGTTTTTTATGGGGTTTTCCCTCAACCCAATACGAGCAAATGCTGGGTAACTTTCGGTGCTGGACCCCGGACTCATTTCACCAGCATTATCACCTTCATTTCAATCAGACGCTAAATAACCTAGATGTTGATACAGCGTCGTAAAATAACCCAATAAAATAAAATATAAAATAAATCCAGACGTTTGTGATGGGCAGAGCATGTAGCACGTATGGGCGAATCCAGAAATACATTTAGAGTATTAGTTAGGAGGTCGGAGGGAAAAAGACCTTTGAGGAGGCCGATACGTAGATGGGAGGATAATATTAACATGGATTTGAGGGAGGTGGGATATGATGATAGAGAGTGAATTAATCTTTCACAGGATAGGGACCGATGGCAGGCTTATGTGAGGGCGGCAATGAATCTGCGGGTTTCTTAAAAGCCATTTGTAAGTAAGTAAGTAAGTATTAACGATTTATGTCGGCATATGTCCTTAGAATCGTCACTATACAGAGTGATTCAAGAGGATTTACCGCACTCAGGAAGCTTAGGCCTATTTCCGAAGACATTCTGAGCAAAAAATCTCATATAAACATAAATCCTAATCTCAATATTTTCAGAGTTACACTAATTTGAAATTGTTAGTAAAATACTTTTTTCTCTTTAGTTTTTAAGGGTAAAAGAATATTACAAATAGAGAATGAACTATTCAGAAGTATCATTTCTTTAATTGGCTAGTGTTCTGAAGCTAAAAATGTGTTATTAATTGCTTTGTACAGATTTTTTTTCCATTTTTGACTAAATTTTTTGACCATTCTTGCGCAATTACACAAAAATTTTTACAAATCATACGACTTTAGGAACTTGATTCTTTACAGTTTAATTATGCATCCTGATAGTCTTGAAGAATTTACAAGAGTGGCGTGATTTGTAACAATTATGTGATAAACACGTAAGAAAAATGTAATTTTGTAGTTAAAAATGGAAAAAAAAAAACAAAAACAAAAACAAAAAAAAAATGTACGAAGTTACTATGTTTAGTAGGTTATTTTACGACGCTTTATCAACAGCTTAGGTTATTTAGCGTCTGAATGAGATGAAGATGATAATGCCGGTGAAATGAGTCCGGGGTCCAGCACCGAAAGTTACCCAGCATTTGCTCATCTTGGGTTGAGGGAAAACCCCGGAAAAAACCTCCACCAGGTAACTTGCCCCGACCGGGAATCGAACCCGGGCCACCTGGTTTCGCGGCCAGATGCGCTGACCGTTACTCCACAGGTGTGGACAAGTTACTATGGAATTCACCATATTTTTAGCTTCAGAGTACCAGATAATTAAAGAAATGATACTCGTGAATAATTCATTCTTTATCTGTAATATTTTTTACCCTTAAAACTCAAGAATAATGGTATTTTACAAACAACTTCAAATTAATGTAACTCTGAAAATATTGAGATTAGGACAAATGTTTATATGACATTTTTTGCTCAGAATGTCTTCGGAAATAGGCCTAAGCTTCCTGAGTGCGGTAAATCCTCTTGAATCACCCTGTATAATGTACTGGAGAAATATTACATTGACCACTTAAGATTTTTATGCGTCTGTACTTAAGCTAACAGGTGCCAGTATTGTATTAATAAGAAAGCTTGTAGGATTTATATTTTCACTGTTGTTACAATCTACAGGGACATCATTTTATTTTTACTTCAATTTTTTATTCTACTTGAATTTTTTAATGTACTTCACTCCCACCCCTTCTACTAAGGAAGTTCCAACTCCACACAGAACCAAGACCGCAGATAGTAAGCAGTACTGAGTTACTGAGTATAGTACGTTCCAGAAATATGTTCGCGTTTTCCAGTGACGAAAGAGCTTTCAATATTGAATCATATTTTCGCACAGGTACTGTCCGTTTGCCTACGTCGCATCCCGATTTCCCCCACCTGCTTCTGCTCGCCCCTCTGTAATAGCTGGGCTGTCTTAGCTCTTTTCTGAAAACAATTTCTCTTAGGAACTGGAAGTTTACGTAATATTATACAGCTGTTTAATTTAACTTAAATAAAAGGGCCTCGTTAAGTAATTAACTGTCACGTGATTTCCTCCCTTTCTACAATCCTGCGGCATAACCACTTGGACGGACAGTAGATAGCATGTCTGAGTAATTTTATATTTTCGGGTCGGGCAGAAGTGAAGATTGAATTTACAGTACGTAGAGTAGGTACAGAATTATTTCAACATGAGTTACTAGTACGAAGGACGAAACTGGCAATTGGAATTAGATGCAATAGTCTATAGTGCAATAATATGCACAAAAGAACTGAAGCCTGTATCGAAATGAATGGCCACCATTTTCAAAATTGTGTTTAAATATTCATATTATGATTATTTTTCAATTTAACTTCTTTCTCTATATTGTACGCTAATGTGCTGTAGACAGTATAATATACACTGCATAATGAATACGGTCGCATGGATAACTCACTTCGTGAGTAAAAACACTTATTCTTAATACAGTACTGTACTTTGATTAAAGAAAAACCTAATGAAAATTATCAAACTCAAAATCGCGATATTTCCTAGTTTACGTAAATGGATGAACTACTTTTCTTCCTTCCTATACCTAGTAGAGTGATTTGTGTTTTACGCCAGTATCATCGAACTCCAGTCTTGGAGGGGGGAGCAAGAGGTGTTTCCGGTTCTCTAAAGGTATAGACAGGTTAATATTAAAAATGTTAGTAAAAATAAAATGATGTCCCTGTAGAATATGAAAGAATAGCATTAACGAGTTAACTGAAAGTGTTGTTAAGATGTTCTATAGTAGAAAGAAAATTGTTCTTCCTGTACGAAATGTTTTTAATAGGAGTAAGTATTTCTATTTTCAATATAAAATAGGCAAATTGACTCGCTCTATAGATTAGAATTATTTTAAAATCATGATTTTAGTGACTCATATTAATATTATTATTATTATTATTATTATTATTATTATTATTATTATATTTATTAAATACAACTGGTTTTGTAAGCGTTATTTTTTGTCTACTGCAATAAAATTTTCTGCAAGTCTGTATCATTCGTAAACGGAACAAGTGACACGCTCATCTCCCAGACCCTCACTCGGCTTGGACGAGTAATACTTCGTCACCTAAGGTTGTCATGGATGTTTCGCTCAAGTACCAACTACACGGATTGAAATTTAGCTGAGGGCTGTGAATTTTTTGGCGCAAAAAATTGTAAGAGCGACTTCCTCTAGAAGAGGAAATGAAGTCATTGCCCCATGCACAACTCGTCCAAGATAAGTCTGTCGTAGAAGAGAGGAAATTAAGGGGGTGGAGAGAGGTGATGACAACATAAGAACCATAGAATTACACGAGACAGTTTTTGTTACATTTTATTCTTCATATCGTTTATTACTACAGTCAACTGTCATTCTTTTTTCCTCTCAAAGATCTTAATTGCATATTAAGAAGACTGGGCCAATAAGAGTTAAAGTAATCTCTCTCGATTCTTGTGAGTTGCATCAAATGACACATTCTGAGATCAATGATAAAAATTAACATCACAAATATGATATATAGGCTACTGTATAACCATTAATTTCACACATTTGGTAACAATTCAGTTCCATTTAAATTTAACAAGGCGTAGCCTTCTTGATGACTACTTCATAATCGCTTCCTCATTCCATGAGGCCTAGTCTCCAGACAACAATACAATTAATAGTCGAAACGATTCACACATCAATATGACGCCAATGAGCTGTTTGAAATTGTAGTGAATAACATTGTCATTACAGAGAACTGGATTTATTTAGAAATTAATATCACAGTTAAGTACTTCAGAATTAGACTATGTTAAATTTACTATTTCTGTCTTTGTACTTCCCGCATTTATTAACAATCCCCATTTGTTAGTACGAATGATAAGTTCATTATGATGTCACATTAATTTGTTTCCAGTTCATGTTCTATCACGGCTGGGTAGATGCCAAACTATTTTGTTTCAAAACTTCATAGCTCCAGTCATCTAATTTGTAATTATTTATTTTATCATTTATAGGCTATTTTATTAAATTTATTATTCATTTTTCTTCTTCTTCTCACCAATCTACAGTACAATTTTCAACCCTGACAAGGAGACTTGCTCATACGGGGTTAAATTTCTTTAATTTATTATTCATTTTTCTTCTTCTTCTCACCAATCTACAGTACAATTTTCAACCCTGACAAGGAGACTTGCTCATACGGGGTTAAATTTCTTTAATTTATTATTCATTTTTCTTCTTCTTCTCACCAATCTACAGTACAATTTTCAACCCTGACAAGGAGACTTGCTCATACGGGGTTAAATTTCTTTAATTTATTATTCATTTTTCTTCTTCTTCTCACCAATCTACAGTACAATTTTCAACCCTGACAAGGAGACTTGCTCATACGGGGTTAAATTTCTTTAATTTATTATTCATTTTTCTTCTTCTTCTCACCAATCTACAGTACAATTTTCAACCCTGACAAGGAGACTTGCTCATACGGGGTTAAATTTCTTTAATTTATTATTCATTTTTCTTCTTCTTCTCACCAATCTACAGTACAATTTTCAACCCTGACAAGGAGACTTGCTCATACGGGGTTAAATTTCTTTAATTTATTATTCATTTTTCTTCTTCTTCTCACCAATCTACAGTACAATTTTGAATCCCTGACAACGAGAATTGCTCATACGGGGTTAAATTTCTTTAATCTATTATTCATTTTTCTTCTTCTTTCCACCAATCTACAGTGCAATTTCCAACCCTTGACAACGAGAATTGCTCATACGGGGTTACATTTCTTTAATTTATTATTCATTTTTCTTCTTCTTTCCACCAATCTACAGTGCAATTTCCAACCCTTGACAACGAGAATTGCTCATACGGGGTTAAATTTCTTTAATTTATTATTCATTTTTCTTCTTCTTTCCACCAATCTACAGTACAATTTTCAACCCCTGACAACGAGAATTGCTCATACGGGGTTAAATTTCTTTAATTTATTATTCATTTTTCTTCTTCTTTCCACCAATCTACAGTACAATTTTCAACCCTTGACAACGAGAATTGCTCATACGGGGTTAACTTTCTTTAATTTATTATTCATTTTTCTTCTCCTTTCCACCAATCTACAGTGCAATTTTGAACCCCTGACAAGGAGACTTGCTCATACGGGCTTCAATTTCTTTAATTTATTTCTTGTTTTCATATTTAATAGGCTACGTTCATTACCGTTTAATGTTATATATAAAATATTGTTTCATGTATTTATATTGTACTCAATATAATTTTTTGTAATGAATGATATCGATTGATTGATAAAAGATAAATTTAAGTAGTAGCCTTTGCACACTAGTTGCGAATGCGTACTGCATTTAATGACGTCACCGTATTAACAAAAAGTTTGACCAGATTCCTCGAATGCGAAACGCATAAACATTTCACGTTAAAAAATAGATAATTATAAAAGTAATTAATTTCATAGTGTAGAAAAAGTAACACGAAACAGACTATTCAAAATTAAAAAAAAAACTTTGTGCCAAAAGGAATAAAAGGACAGGGAAGAGTATGAAACGACGGCAGAAAAATTGGAGCCGGAACTCGTCGACAAGAGGCCTAAGTCCATGACCATGACTTCGAATAATGACAAAGCAAAAATGGAAGCATTTTTTTAAGTGTGGCGAATGAATACACAATGGAAGTACAGACTTGTTTTTCTCACGTGTTTTATTCTTCGTCGAACAGGAAGACAAAAGGCAATCCGTGGAGAAGTCAATGTGAGCGATATGCCTGCTTTCGAGCGAGTGCGGACCGCGCAGATAACATGTTATACATGTATCGCAGCGACAGGTGGGCACATACGTATTTACTCAAACAAGACAGGTACCTGTTAAGTCAACAGCGTGGTATAACAGGCACTATTTTTATAACAAGTGCGCATTTGAGTTATTGAAACCAGTCTGTGTTCTCCGCTATTCTTCGTGCGAAGTTGGTGGTCACATCGTCACCAGATTTGTGTGTAGAAAGCAGGGTTGTGACTTTACGCGTCAAAAATGTTATTTACATCACAATAAAATACGCGTAAATAATGCGTAATTAACGTAATAAATGTAAAATACGTAAAAAAAACCTCCAAGAAATTCTATTTTTAGTCTTTCTTTTGTTCAGTTTGTGATGAAAATTTACAGTTTGAACTGCTAACAAACCTAGCGTATACTGTAACTCGAGACTACCAATTAATGTTAAAAAAAGGAGACCTTAAGAACATTTTGGAATTCATACCGGATGAAGTGAAAAGTTTCTACACAGAACTGTACCCTACGACCAACAAAGAAAGTAATCACAGTGGAAGCGAAGATTGAAAAAATAATTTCATTAATGTTTTTTTTTTTTTTTAGATTTATTTATTTAACCTGGTAGAGATAAGGCCGTCAGGCCTTCTCTGCCCCTCTACCAGGGGATTACAACTATAACATGAACAATAAGATTACAATTAATATTAAATAATAATAATGTTCTGACATACAAAAAGTCTATTCAGCCATGCTTCCCAACTTGTTGATGATTAGTCATTTACCACATAAAATTTGAAAAATTATTACATTTAGTGAGTTATTATGTTTAAATCATAATGTTTACCTTAAACTGTTGTACTATAAAAAGGGCTTTGTCGCTAGAATCGTTTATTTTTAAATCTCACTAGTGACAAAAACAAAACTTTCGGGAAATCAATAAAAACTGTTAAAAAAAAAGAAAGGCGGCCGAGTAGCTCAGTTGGTAGAGCAACTGGATACGGACTGGAAGGTCCGGGGTTCGATCCCAGGTGGTGACAGGATTTTTTCTCGTTGCCAAACTTTCAGAACAGCCCTGAGGTTCACTCAGCCTCCTATAAAATTGAGTACCGGGTCTTTCCCGGGGGTAAAAGGCTGATCAATAAAAACTGTTTAGTTTAATTAATTTTATTTTAATTGTCAAAATATATTTAACAAGTGATATTAATTGCTAAATGTCAGGTTTATTCATTATTAGTTGTGTTTTATAATATATATAGATAGATTGCTTCCGGGCTAGTGTTACAAACTTTCAGGGATGATGGGGAAGGGCACATGTATCAATTTGAGATAGGAACCCTGGTCCGGAAATGACCGAGTCGAAAGTTGCAAGCAAAAATAGTTGTGTGGAAATGAAATAATTTTATTCCCCTGTACACCTTATTTATGTGTATTTATCTGTACATCTTACACATACTGTATTCATCTGACGTTGTTTACGTTGTCTACTTACAATATTCCATTCAGTGCGCTGTCTGAGGGGTGGGGACAGGAAACTACACTAAAGCAATGCAGATGGCGTAATGTGTAACGGACATGGTCGGTCCTGATATGCACGTCTGTAGACAGCAGTTTATGGGTATAAGTTGCAGTGTCCAGTCGATCAGTCCTAGTGAAATGGAGGAGTACACGAGACCGGAATAAGCAGACATGATTTTCGAATAGGGATGAGCCAATGGGAACAGTAGACAAGCTCACAGATTGTATCGGTACAAGTACCCACGTAGGAGACATCCGGCCCATACCATCTTTCCACGACTGTTCCAAAGGTTAAGGAAAGAAGGGCGTGTGGTGCCAAATTACAATTCCATTTCCACACAACTATTTTTGCTTATAACTTTGGACTCAGTCACTTCCGGACCAGGGTTCCTTATCTCAAATTAATACATGTGCCCTTCGCCATCATCACTGAAAGTTTGTAACACCAGCCCGGAAACACTCTTTGCTTACTTTCAGTTTGTTCTTTGGAAAAACCCCATAACATCGTAATTAATTTATATATATATATATATATATATATATATATATATATTTTTTGTTTTTTTTTCAAAAAAAAATAGTTAGGATGTTATGGGGTTTTTCCAAGGAATAAACTGAAAGTAAGCAAAGAATTTCTATTTTTCTAAGTATTAGAGTGAATGAAAGTAAGTATGGACAAATGTTATAATCTATGTAAAAATTGCAGTATAAAATTTAAAAAAAAAATCTGCTGCAACAGACATTTTTCTTATCAGGACTTAAAAGGAATGAAGTAACTGATGTTTAGATTGTTAAAATCAATAAATGTTAGTTTATTACTCCGTGTATAAAACAGTTTTCTATATCACGTATTTTACATGTAAATTACGCATAAAATACGTACAGGTAATTTACTCGCCCAACCCTGGTAGAAAGTCAAGTTTCCTGTAACGGACTCTGTGTTAACTAAAACTTTGTTTACAAATAAAGCCTTGTTGCTGTTTACATTAACAGTCTTACTAAGAAACCGTGTATAGTTTTTATACGAGACTTATCCAGAGTTGAGACAGAAAACGTTACTAATAAACCGTGAATAAGCTATGGACGTATAAACAGGCTGTAACTGTACAATGGGAATTGCTTTGCAGTGGTTATATACACGAAACCCCTTGTTTAAGCGTTGTATATAGAGAAAAAATGGCCGCCCCTCTAACAGCTGTTCGTATCGACTGTCATTTTATGATGATGTTTACATTGTAACCACAGAAGAACAAACCAAAGATCATAGAATTATTAGAATAATATTGCTGTAGCTTGTACTCTTTGACCAAAATGTAGTGTGGTAATCGATTAGAGCCAGTTGTACTATCGATATTTAACGCCACACTAGAGCGCTCTACCGGATGCAATAGAGAACCTCAGATATTCTATTACCTTTCGTAACGAAGTAATGACGAAACTATGACGTAGCTATACTGTTATACACGACGTATGTAGTGATTATTAGTAAGGAATTTACACACGACTTATAAACGAGCTACTCATTGTATAAGACAGTTAAACGTCTGTATATAGAGTTTTTGTTAGTAAGACCGTTAGCATTAAGACGACTGACTTGTGAGTCACTTTTTTAAGAGATGACAAGCAGTGCTTATGAGGAAAACAAGTTTCACCGCCGAGTTGCATATTTTTTTATCATCTTTTACATTTTCATTATACGAAGGGAGAGTATTGAGGTATTTTAAAAATAGATTCGAGATATTCACAGTAATGCACTGATACGAAATGGTATATTTTAACACTAACGGTTATCAAGCTTTTACGTTAAACGAGACGGCCCGGATTCAAATCCTGGTTGCGACATGTTATCTGTTTTTTTTCCTAGGTTTTTCCTCAACCCGTTAAGAGTAAATGTTGGGTAACTTTCGACGCTGGACCCTGGATTCATTTCGCTGGCATTATCACTTGAATAAGTTATATTAAGAGAAAATCCACAAACTATTAGGAAAACACGGGAATTTTACTTGAAGCAAGTAAGGAGATAGGTTTGCAAGTAAATTCCGAAGAAAAAACAAAGCATGTGATTATGTATTGCGACCAAAACATAGTACGATATGGAAATATAAAAATTGGAAATTTATCCTTTGAAAAGGTGCAAAAACTCGAGTATCTTGGAGCAACAGTACCAAATATAAATGACATTCGAGAGGAAATGAAACGCAGAATAAATATGTGAAATGTTTGATATTATTCGGTTGAGAAGCTTTTGTCATCTAATCTGCTTAAAAAAACTGTAAGTTGGAATTTATCAAACAGTTATATTATCGGTTACTCTGTATGGTTGTGAAACTCGGACTCTCACTTTGAGAGAGGAACATAGGTTTTATTTTTTATTTTAGTTGGTTATTTATCGACGCTGTATGAACTACTAGGTTATTTAGCGTCGATGAGATTGGTCATAGCGAGATGGTATTTGGCAAGATGAGGCCGAGGATTCGCCATAGATTACCTGACATTCACCTTACGGTTGGGGAAACCTCGAAAAAACCCAACCAGGTAATCAGCCCAAGCGGGGATCGAACCCGCGCCCGAGTGCAACTTCAAACCGGCAGGCGAGCGCCTTAAGCGACTGAGCCACACCGGTGGCTGGAACAGAGATTAAGAGTGTTCGAGAATAAGGTGTTTAGGAAAATATTTGGAGCTAAGAAAGATGAAGTTACAGGAGAATGGAGAAAGTTAAACAACGTAGAACTGCACGCATTGTATTTTCCACCCGAGATAATTAGGGACATTAAATCCAGACGTTTGAGATGGGCAGGGCATGTAGCACGCATGGGTGAATACAGAAATGCATATAAAGTGTTAGTTGTGAGACCTGAGGGAAAAAGACCTTTGGGGAGACCGAGACGTTGAAGGTAGGATAATATTAAAAGAATTTGAGGGAGGTGGGATATGATGGTAGGGACTGGATTAATCTTGCTCAGGATAGAGACCAATGGCGGGCTTATGTGAGGGCGGCAATGAACCTCCGGGTTCTCTAAAAGCCATTTGTAAGTAAGTAGGTGTTACCTTATTAGAAATAGATTTTTATGAAATACAATGTTTCTAGAACTCGTGAAGATTCAGAAGTTTTCTGCGTGATTGTATATTAATAGTTTCTGTAGGAAAGAGCACATTTTTTTCTTAAATTATAAATTATATTCAATTTCATTCGTTCGGAATCTACGACATTTTTTTTTATTTGTTTTTATTCGTTTAATTTTTAAATAGGGCCTATACATTTATTATTACAATTATTACAATAAAAAAACTACAAAAATACAGTAAAATGTAATAGAAACAAAGTTATATTAAAAAACTATTACTCACATAAAACAGAAATATAAATTAAATAATTTATCCCCGTATGAGCAAACGCACGTGGTCGGGAGTCAAAACCGCTCTGTACATAAGCGGGAAGAAGAAGAAGACAAAGTAAACAATTAATATAAGCAATAAAATAGCACAGGTTACAAAAACAAGAGCCTATAGATATCATATATTATATAGATAACAAACAATCACAATTGAAAAAGTTGAATGTCAAAAAAAAAATGAAAACGTTTATAACAAATATTCACAAATATATAAGACTAACTAGTGGCTTGTGCAGCAAATGCTGCAAACTAAGTTCATTAGACGTTCAAATAAACATTTTTCAGATTTATTTTCAATGAAGAATACCAGACGTTCTGAAAGTTATTTGCTTCCATAATAATAATGAAACATACTCTCTCTCGAGCCAATACTGAAGAGAACCACGCATATAAATATCTACACCAAACAGCCATTAAATATATGAAAAAGACCCAACCCCACTTGATTAATAATTATAAAAATATTTGATTTTTAATAATATTATTATCTTACGCAAGTTTTATAGCTTTCAGTAACGTATACTATATAGCCTATACTATATAGCCGCCACTTAGTAAAATATACAAATCAAAATCTAATTTAAGTTATTCTCTACATCTATTTATATAACCCCAAAACGTTTCACTTTCATATCATCAATATAGCATTAATATGTATAATTAATGAAAAATAGTCACATCACGGCATTAACTACAATAATATTTCATTTATAGTGGTAATAATGTCATCAAACCACCTCAAGTTTTGTAATTTTTTAATATTCAATACACAGCTGTACCCAGAAAATTACACACTACAGAATCGAACCTGTAAAAGTTAAGTTTTTAATAACCAATTTAATTTGAGCTCTAAATATGTCAGCATTCTTGCAGATCATGGCCTTCGTGTAATATTGTTTACTGTGGTATGTGTTTTGTTTTATTCTGAAATGCAACACGGCCGACTTGATGCTCGCTTCGCTTCTCCTTTACAAAAAAGCGAAGGGAATATCAAGTTGGCCGTGAATGCTATTAGGCTAGTTCTCAAAACTGACGACAGATGGATTTTGGAAAATAGGAAAATTATGTTTAAAAATTGACATTTCACTGAAAACTACTATTTTTCCGAAAAACTTTGAGTTCCAAGCTTCAAAATGAAGGGTCATTTATTAAAATCCGTCCAGCCGTTTTCCCGTAATTTCCACTACCAGTTCAAATTATATATATATATATATATATATATATATATATATATATATATATATATATATTAAGCAATTAATTATCTAACCCTATATTAAGGTTCCTTAATAATTTATTTAATTTTCAATTTAAATTTAACCGAATTTATGTTACCTATTACAGGGTACTGAGAAATTAATTTCTTGTATAGTTTTAAGCCATAGTTGAAACCAAGTTTCATACCAGCAGCCGTTGAACTTTTGGATTCTTTAAAATGAAATGAAATAATACGTTCCTTATTAATTATAATATTTTATGCCAATACGTTATGTGTTGAAATTTTTTTTTTTTTTTTTTTTGTTCTTATGAAAGAAAGTTAATAATGTACATTTACATTTATATATTGACCTGGTTGGCGAGTTGGTATAGCGCTGGCCTTCTATGCCCAAGGTTGCGGGTTTGATCCCGGGCCAGGTCGATGGCATTTAAGTGTGCTTAAATGCGACAGGCTCATGTCAGTAGATTTACTGGCATGTAAAAGAACTCCTGCGGGACAAAATTCCGGCACATCCGGCGACGCTGATATAACCTCTGCAGTTGCGAGCGTCGTTAAATAAAACATAACATTTTTTTACATTTATATATCTGATCGAATTTGAAAACGTTGAAATCCAAATAAAGTAGTTTAGTAGGCTAGGCCTAATCAATAGACTTTTTTAGACAAATTTTGATTACGTTATTCTCTTTTGTAGTAAATCCAGAGGGTTACTTATTAATTTAGAAACAATGTCACAACCGACAATGTCATAGCGTAATACAGATTGCACCAAGGATAAATAAATTAATCTTAAAATGTTTTTAAAGCGAGGTAAAAAAGTAGCCAAAGAACATTATATGCAAGAATGGAACGAAAGATGGGTCAATAGTGATAAGGGAATTCTTACAAAAGAGCTGTATTTTCCAACGGTCTGTGATCGTAATAAATGTAAAGTAATAACGCCAAATTTCGTACTGACACAGTTTTTGACTGGGCATGGAAAATTCGGGGAATACTTAAATAGATTCCATATTAAAGACGATGCAACTTGCATTTGTGGGGAGGAATCTCAAGATGTGAAACATGTATTATATGATTGTCCAGTCTTTTGCCGTGAAAGATACGAGCTTGAGTTGTTACTGAACACTTTAAATTATACATTTACCAAACCGTTAACCAATATACTTACCAACTCCAAATCATATAAGTATTTCATGTCCTTCTTGAATAAAATATTCGTAAAACTGTAAAATGTTAAATTATTCCGGGGGAAAAAAACCGTATTAGTTCTAATCAACTATAATGAAACTGTAAGTCTTCAATTTCGCATACTATAATATTGTACTATTGGTTTTAATTTTTATTTTAATTAGGCATTTGATTTCTAACTTTGAGCCATTTCTTGTAATACCTGATTATTGCCAATTGTTGTTACTAAATAATGTATTTAATTCGTAAATTTTAAGCCATCTCTTAGTATAGCTATTTATTGCTTCTAAAGTAACATGTTTAATAGATATTTTATATATTTCTTCCTATAACCATTAGATATAAATATAGAGACATGCCTTGAGGCTTTATGAAACGATCCATTTTTTCATTAAGGTGCATTCTTGTACATAATTCATGTGAATTGTAACCTTGACCACAATTTTGTATTATAATTTTATTATTGTTTATTGCTTATAAAATATGTATTTTGATACCAACTATAACCCTAATATACCTCAGGGTGAAATAGGGTTTATTAAATTGGATAATAAAAAAAAAGCGAGGTAAAAACGAAGTAGGGCCTATAAAAAAATCTATATATAATTTTGCGTAATTTATTACATAAAAATTCAGTATGTATGTTCCATCTAAGTTGCTGGTCAATCAGCATTCCAAGACTTTTTACTTTAGTAGAATTAGTTAAACAAGGACAGTCACAATTTAGAAAATCGTACAATTAGGATTGTGAATTTTAATTTTGTGTGAAATTTTGGCTATATGCCAAGAAACTATTTCGATTAATTAAAATGTGTGAGATGCACTATCACCTTTACTTTTTAACTTCGCTCTAGAATATGCTATTAGGAAAGTTCAGGATAACAGACAGGGTTTGGAATTGAACGGGTTACATCAGCTGCTTGTCTATGCGGATGACGTGAATATATTAGGAGAAAATCCACAACCGATTAGGGAAAACACGGAAATTTTACTTGAAGCAAGTAAAGCGATAGGTTTGGAAGTAAACCCCGAAAATACGAAATATATGATTATGTCTCGTGACGAGAATATTGTACGAAATGGAAATATAAAAATTGGAGATTTATCTTTCGAAGAGGTGGAAAAATTCAAATATCTTGGAGCAACAGTAACAAATATAAATGACACTTGGGAGGAAATTAAACGCAGAATAAATATGGGAAATACCTGTTGTTATTCGGTTGAGAAGTTTTTGTCATCTAGTCTGCTGTCAAAAAATCTGAAAGTTAGAATTTATAAAACAGTTATATTACCGGTTGTTTTGTATGGTTGTGAAACTCGGATTCTCACTTTGAGAGAGTAACAGAGGTTAAGGGTGTTTGAGAATATGGTTCATAGAAAAATATTTGGGGCTAAGAGGGATGAAGTTACAGGAGAATGGAGAAAGTTATATAACACAGAACTGCATGCATTGTGTTTTTCACCTGATATAATTAGGAACATTAAATCCAGATGTTTGAGATGGGCAGGGCATGTAGCACGCATGGGCGAATCCAGAAATGCATATAGAGTGTTAGTTGGGGGCCGGAGGGAAAAAGACGTTTGGGGAGGTCGAGAAATAGATGGGAGGATAATATTAAAATGGACTTGAGGGAGGTGGGGCATAATGATAGAAACTGGATTAATCTTGCTCAGGATAGGGACCGATGGCGGGCTTATATGAGGGTGGCAATGAACCTCCGGGTTCCTTAAAAGCCATTTGTAAGTAAGTCTATGTAGTTAAGATGTATTGCAATGTGTGAAGTTCATGAAAAAGGTAAAACCGTTGTTTTATAAATAAGCTTACTTAAATTTGGTAATATTTGGTATCATATAGTAATCTACCGCAATCTTAGAACTCTGCTTCCAACCTAACATGTTTATAAAAGTCTACACTACCACCATAAGTAAATTGCTATATATAAGAGCCCTCAATTTCTCATACCGTAAGGCCTGTAATGTTACACTGTCCCCGGCCTTGCATTACTCAAAAGTCTGAAGGTCGTTTGTGTACATTTAAGCGAATTTGTGATTTATGTCTCCTTGTAATACAAGTGTACAGCATATTCATTAGAACCTCCTCACGTTGGCAGCAATGGCCTATTCGTTTAAATGTCTTATTTAATATTATCACCAGTAGATTAGACTACGTTTAATCTTACTTAAGGGAGAACTGAACTGAAAAATAGATCTATAATTATGGCCTAAAAATACGATTTTTGGGGCTTAAGAAATTAAATAATTAACTGATATGTTTGCCGTATTAGATAGTCTATCAATTTCCTAAGTGATTCATATGCTATCTAAGAAGAGAAGCACATTAGTTAGCCTATTTATTTAATTTCTGTATTTTAGCTTATCGGAAACGATACAACATGCCTATAAAATTTGCAATTTTTTAGGCTTTCACTTTAAAAGATTCTAAATATTGTTGAGAAGCATTTCACAAAGTTTCATTTGCATATTCCGCTTCTAACAGGTATTTCCGCCGCCATTTTTAAAGTCGTGTGATGCTTATTTAAATACCAACTATCTCTGCAAGGTTTCTCCTCTCTTTGTTTCAAAATTACTCTGGTCTTTCTCAATTTTCTAACTGCTCGTTTGCACATGCAGACAAAGAGTTCGTTTCAGATAGAACATACATGCATTCAACTGATAGCAGAGTTTCAGGATGTATGTAGAATGCATTTAAACTTTGGTGTCTATTTTCTCGTTTAAACTTTTTCAACACATTCACTTATTCAAAATCTATCTACTCCCACATATTGACATACTGCTCTGAAATTTTTCCCCCTGTTGCAATGTATTCCAATGTTTGATAACTGACATTCAATTTTGTGTAGTATAAAGTATGATTGGCTCTAAAATTTGTAATTCCCTAATATTCATGATTTTTCTTTCAAATTTTGAAATGATTAAATTTAATAATTTTTAATTCAAAACATATTCAAAGCTTGAGCAAACTAAATGCCAATTATGTTTTACCTTGCCATAAGCTACATTGAGAAAAAAATACAAAAAAATAGTGAAATTGTAGCACAAGATAGGAATTATATAGCTATCAAAATAAAAACATAATTAATATGCTGATATTACCTACACTACAGCTTTGAAATGTTGCATGCCTGAGTAATACCCAGAACTAGTAAGAAAAAAAAATAATTCATGTATCTTTTACAGTTTATAAATGACGAAAATTCAGTTCAGTCCCCTTTAAGTAGCGGAAAGTTTTCTAATTCCGTGATACCCCTCCGTGATATTTTTTTTTTTTACTAAATGTCCCAGGATTGAGTCTCTTGCTAGGAAGTCCACCGATGTCTCAAAAGTAGGTGAAAGATGCAGTCTTTCGAGAAAGATGTCTGGCGCTATGGTCGAAAGGCAAAGCTTTGACTGACATTCAGTTTAAAAAAAATGTATCACGGGATTAGGGGTATCACGGAATTTGGCAACTTTACCCTACATTAATAATTTGCTCTACATAAAAGCTTAATTAATATTCAGTGCAACTAGTAATGCAATATAAAATTTGCAATTTGCAATTTGCACATCTATGGCAGAAGCTAGGGCCTAAATAAAATTACCACAGGACTTACAATTTTTCTTAGTGGATTGAGTCAGGGACATAGACTTTTTTTTCTGGAAAAAATCATTTTCAAAGATATTGACACTTCCTTTTTCATATCCAGTCTTCATATACTGTTATTTTACAGTCTTTATTATTATTATTATTATTATTATTATTATTATTATATTATTACTATTTTGGTAAGACCGTCCTTCTCTGTACCATGTGTAGTAGCTTTAGGTCTACATTTTGGGGGATTTAGTTTCATTCCCGAGACGAAGGCATATTTAATAATGATAATAATAATAATAATAATAATAATAATAATAATAATAATAATGATAAAACAAATTATATTTCCTACTATTTACTTATTTGATTCCCGAGAGGAAGACAATTTATTTAATAATAATAATAATAATAATAATAATAATAATAATAATAATAATAACAATAATAATGATAAAACGAATTATGGTATATCCTATTAATAATAATAATAATAATAATAATAATAATAATAATGTGGTATATCCTATTAATAATAATAATAATAATATGGTAATACCCTACTATTTATTTTTTTATTTATTTATGTATTTATTTATTAATTTAACTTATTTTTGTAATTACTCATTTGTTTATTTTGTTGATTTATTTCTTTATTTGGTTATTTATTTGTTTGTTTTTGTATTTATTTTTGTTTCTTTTTTGGTTATTTATTTGTTTGTTTTTGTATTTGTTTTTGTTTATTTTTTGGTTATTTATTTGTTTTTTTTTGTATTTATTTTTGTTTCTTTTTTGGTTATTTATTTGTTTGTTTTTGTATTTATTTTGTTTCTTTTTTGGTTACTTCTTTATTTTGTTTGTTTAGTTCTTTATTTCTTTGGTTATTTGTTTGTGTTTATTTATTTACTCATTTATTTTGTTTGATGGACTGCGATGGATTAGACATGTACTAAGAGATCCAGAAGGAAAAACTGTAAAAAGGGTGTTCACACAAACGTCTTTAGGGGAAAGACTAATGGGAAGATAGCCTATAAGCTTAGATATTCGGACAATCTGAAGGAGGACCTACAAATTTTAGGAATGTATGATAACTGGAAATTTGTTTGTCAGTACAGAGTGCAGTGATATTATATTGTAAACTCAGCAGCCAAGAGCTTTCATAGCTTTTAAGACTTTATACTAATAATAATAATAATAATAGTAATAATAATAATAATAATAATAAAAATAATAATCATTGCAAAATAGCAACATATGAAGAATGGATATAAAAAAGGCTGTAAGTGCCAATATCTTTGAAAAATTTTTTTTCCAGAAAAAAAAAGTCTATGTCCCTGACTCAATCCACTAAGAAAAATTGTAAGTCTCATTGTAATTTTATTTAGAACCTAGCTTCCCCCATAGATGTGTAAAGTGTATGACATTACATTACTCCCTGCACAAGAACGCCCTGTTTTCTAGGGGTTTTCTCTTTGGAACTCAAAGCCCTTTTATGTCCAATCTTCTTATAATATTTTAATGAAAATAAACAAAGGAAAATCGTAGTACAAGACAACAGAATGATTGACGTTATTCCACTGGTGACATCATCAACCGAATTTATCACTAGCAACAACGCCAGCACCTTGGCATGTCACACACGCTGGAAGTGACGCGGAAAGCAACATATTTGTACATCGATGTTTAGAGGATTCTTTCTCTCCAAAGTGTCAAACTTTGTTCTTGTAGTCGAGTATCAGGTGTTGTACATTCTTGACTCAATATGGTGGGAGATAATGTAATTACTATTACACATGTATCTCCATTCAAGAAGTGTCAGACATGCGAGATACTGGAATTCCTTACTCATTCGGTCAAGACCGTAACTTGAGACAAAAATAAAGTAAGATAAAGATCTGCCGCTATATCTGCACAATCAAAGTCCGTTAGAGTGCGAAAGAGAAAGTATGTGCAGGGAAAGGATAGATTGTTGTGCTCATGCGGGCAAGAAAATTCCTTGCTCGCCGTTATAAGAAAACGACTTCTTTTCTGAGCAGGTGACGATTATGTCCGCTTTTAAAGACTTCTTATTTGTAATTGAGGCTTTAAAATAATTATAAACATCAAAGTCTAATTTTGTAAAATTTCTTTTCATAACGAAAAGCTAAATTTGTTCCGATCAAATTTCTGTACATTTAAAGGACAATAATTTATTATCATAATACACTGCTCTCTTAAATTGACTGAGCATATTGGGAATTAAATCAATGGCTTTCCTAAAACGCTCCATGAAATGTTTCATATGAAGCAATTTTTATTTGTAAAAACGAGCGAAATTGTATTAAACTTTTTTTAAATATCTCAAAGAATAACCCCTGAAATTAATGACATTATTTACAGTTCATTGTATTGTATTGTATTTATTAACATTCCATGGTATTCATACATTGCTTCACAGCTAGAATATGGAACAAGTCAAAAAAACTTAATACTATTATAAAGTCTTAATTTATAGTCGCAGTCTAGTTGAAATATATACAGACGACATTACAATATAGTCTACTAGTACAACACAAAGTTTTAGTATAAATTTCATGAAGTGTTATTGAATGTCATGAATTGACCTACAGAATAGAAGGCGTGAGAAATTGGGCACTTCTTTAATTTAATCTTATGTTTCGAGTTTCATTTTTTATATCGATAGGGAGTCCACACCTGTGGAGTAACGGTCAGCGCGTCTGGCCGCGAAACCAGGTGGCCCGGGTTCGAATCCCGGTCGGGGCAAGTCACCTGGTTGTGGTTTTTTCCGGGGTTTTCCCTCAACCTAGCAAATGCTGGGTAACTTTCGGTGCTGAACCCCGGACTCATTTCACCGGCATTATCACCTTCATCTCATTCAGACGCTAAATAACCTAGATGTTGATACAGCGTCGTAAAATAACCCAATATAATAGAATATAGGCCTATAGATAGGGAGGCTATTAAAAATTTTTACTGCCATATAACGCACTCCTTTTTGATAGCATGATAGACTTGCCGATGGAGTATGAAAGTCATTTTTGACGTATATTTATGCTGTGAACTGTTGAATTAGTCACAAAGTTTTCACGATTACATACGAGGAAGACATTAATGAAAAGATATACTGACAAGCCATGGGCATTATTTGTAGTCTTTTTGAAAATAGTCCTGCACGATTCCCTAGATTTGGCACCTACTATTATTCTAATTACTCTTTTTTGTAGTAGGAATATACTGTTACTATCTATGGAATTTCCCCAGAATATTATTCCAAAACTCATTACCGAGTGAAAGTATGCAAAGTATACTGTTTTTAAGGTATTCATATTTACTATCTTTTGCATAGATCTAATAGCAAAACAAGCTGAATTTAGTTTGGGGGTAATTTCTTTAACGTGATTTTTACAATTTAACACATTATCGATTTTTAAGCCAAGAAGTTTGGTTGTTGTTGTTTCCAATAGGGGTCAATTATTGTTAATTATTGCGCTAGAAATTTGCGAGGTTGAATTTGGACAGGATTTAAATTGAATTATGTTAGTTTTGTTACAGTTTAATACTAATTTATTGACTGAGAACCAGTCACATATTTTGAAGAGAATTTCCTATGTTGAAAATTGGAAATGTGTTGGAGTTATTGGCTATATTTAATGATTTATTTAATCGTTTTCAGTTATTTATAATTGTATTATTTTTCTTTTCCTTCTCCATTGTTTTCTCTTTTTCCATTATAAGTTAATTGTTTACCAACCATTTATATAAAAAAAACAATTTTATGATAAGCTTTGATTTAGGCAACCTCCAATTGGGGGAAGGTGAATAAACTTTATAAAGTTTATTTAAAATAGATGAAAGAAAATGAATCAGGAGAAAATCTTAAAGTCCACACTTGTGGAGTAAGGGTTAGCGCGTATGGCCGCGAAACCAGGTGACCCGGGTTCGATTCCGGTTGGGGCAAGTTACTTGGTTGACGTTTTTTCCGGGGTTTTCCCTCAACCTAATATGAGCAAATGCTGGGTAACTTTCGGTACTGGACTCCGGACTCATTTCACCGGCATTATCACCTTCATATCATTCAGACGCTAAATAACCTAAGATGTGATAAAGCGTCGTAAAATAACCAACTAAAAAAAAAAAAAGAAAAAAATCTTAAAACCTTAAAACGTGGCTTCATGGCAATTAATAAATATTTGAGAGCACTTCGTAATGGAATTTCGAAATACAATTTTGGCAACATAATATTTAAACTTACTTACTTACAAATGGCTTTTAAGGAATCCGAAGGTTCATTGCCGCCCTCACATAAGCCCGCCATCGGTCCCTATCCTGTGCAAGATTAATCCAGTCTCTATCATCATACCCCACCTCCCTCGAATCCAATTTAATATTATCCTCCCATCTACGTCTCGGCCTCCCTAAAGGTCTTTTTCCCTCCGGTCTCCCAACTAACACTCTATATGCATTTCTGGATTCGCCCATACGTGCTACATGCCCTGCCCATCTCAAACGTCTGGATTTAATGTTCGTAATTATGTCAGGTGAAGTATACAATGCGTGCAGTTCTGCGTTGTGTAACTTTCTCCATTCTTCTGTAACTTCATCCCGCTTAGCCCCAAATATTTTCCTAAGCACCTTATTCTCAAACACCCTTAACCTATGTTCCTCTCTCAGAGTGAGAGTCCAAGTTTCACAACCATACAGAAGAACCGGTAATATAACTGTTTTATAAATTCTAACTTTCAGATTTTTGGACAGCAGACTGGATGATAAGAGCTTCTCATCCGAATAATAACAGGCATTTCCCATATTTATTCTGCGTTTAATTTCCTCCCGAGTGTCATTTATATTTGTTACTGTTGCTCCAAGATATTTGAATTTTTCCACCCCTTCGAAGGATTAATCTCCAATTTTTATATTTCCATTTCGTACAATATTCTGGTCACGAGACATAATCATATACTTTGTCTTTTCGGGATTTACTTCCAAACCGATCGCTTTACTTGCTTCAAGTAAAATTTCCGTCTTTTCCCTAATCGTTTGTGTATTTTCTCCTAACATATTCACGTCATCTGCATAGACAAGAAGCTGATGTAACCCGTTCAAAATATTTAAACACCAGACAAAAAAAAATAAATAAATAAAAATCTAATATATAATAATTATTTTCATTGATATCTCCCCTTAACCAGTGTTCCTGCTTAATGATAAGCAAATGGGTAGAGAGTTCTGTTACTTCTGGATCCCAGTGTTAGTTCATAGTTCTCCTTGGAGTGAGATCTGAACTTAACCAATCCTTGGAAGTAGATGATGATAATTCATCAGTGGGATGCAGTATAATTAAGCTTAAGACCTAACCTTTGTACGAATAAATCCCCTTAAGAATGAACAGCTTAAATATTTACACTTGGCAAGAAAGCCTGGACACTCTGATGTAGTTAGCCTTGCAGGTAAGTTCACAGAATGCGCTGTTATTTGGCTTCAAGGAAAATAACTTGTAGATGCACTGCAAGACGGTGACTTCTTTGAAATTGTGTCTTTGAACAAGGTCGTCAGCCCGGGAAAACTGTACTTGCTAATAAACAAGTAGTGACGTCACCAACACGTCAGCATTCGACAACCACCCTTCGGAAAGTGTCACAAACTGTTTTGAAATTATTAACAGCAGTTTTGAAGAATTCTTTTCTTCTTGGAACTTAAGTTACACGGCGAAACTGCTGTAAGATAAATATTCATATGTAGGTAATGTGCCCACTGCATTAACGGGCCGTGCTCATGTTCTCAGGCATGGGTTCGACTCCCGTTTAGATTGGTTACCTGATTTCGTCATTGGTCCTTACATAGGCCACTAAAAAGTATATACAATATTGTTATCGTACAACTCTACAGCAAATATCGAGAATTAAAACTCATCTGAGAATGAGAGAGAAAAATTACGACCTTCATCAGCTGAGCTAACAAAATCATCGATTCTATATACCGTGTGTTTTTCTGGATTAAGACATGGGACATTAACACTTCCATAAGACACTTATATATAAAACAATAAAGAAATAATAACCTAATCAGGGGGCCATGTTTAGAAATTAACAGGCTTCGACAATTTGTACGTTAAAACAAAAGCAAAACATTTATGGTTGCTTAGTCAAAGCACAGTCTAGTATATACAGTCACGAAGCTTGAGTTGTGAGGGTGCTAGGAACAATAGACTGTGCTGGTACTATTTCGCATTGTCTGTAATGAGGCGATAGTAGCGATCCTAGTGGTTAGCAACTATCTATGCATTCATATTCCCTACGTATTGAGCTTCGTGACTGTATATATTAGACTGTGGTCAAAGCCTGATGTTCTCTTGTTTTAGAAATTGTCAAAACCTAGGGATTTCTAAACATTACCTACTGAATAAGTTACTGGTAGTTCTTCGTTTTGCACACAGGTTTATTATTGCAGTATTAAAATTCCTATATCCTATACCCAGAAAAACACACGCAATAATGTTTCAATATAAGAGAAATGCATTATAGGCAGACTCGCCAATACTTCTGGGAACAATAGCATTAGTTGCAAAAAAAATGTTGTGAAAAATATGCCATGTGTTTTTC
Source organism: Periplaneta americana (assembly GCF_040183065.1). Lineage (NCBI taxonomy): Eukaryota > Metazoa > Arthropoda > Insecta > Blattodea > Blattidae > Periplaneta > Periplaneta americana. Next base: position 13,287,269 of record NC_091132.1, read on the forward strand.
TGGGTACAGAACATATGGATTTAAAATTTTCATAAGAAACCTATGTATAAAAACAATCCCAGATCACATAGGCCTAGATTGCCCATTCCTATGCTAAAATCGGTTGAACTTTGAAGAGAACAACCGCCAGGATCGTCACCTGTCCGCCGTAAACGAACACGAGATGGCAGTACAGTCGCTAATGCAATTCAAATGGGAGTTACGACGTGACTCCTTATGTAACAACTAGATGGCAGCGTAGTAAACCTGACAAAAGTTGTTATCATCAAAGCCTATAACGCCGAGCAATCTGGGTATATATGATCTAGGAAAACAATGAAGAAAAAACTTAATCATTGGTCCATGTTTAGAAATTAGCAGGCTTTGACAATGTGTAAAACAAGAGAACATCATTTATGGTTACTAAATCAGAGCCTGATGTTTATTTGTTTTACAAATTGTTAAACCCTGATAATTTGTAAACATGGCGCACTGATTAAGTTTTTTCTTGATTTACACACAGGTTTCATGTCTTATATTCAGAAAAACACACAAATACAAAAGTAATACATATATGCAGGCTCTCCTATGCTTCAGGAAGAAATAGAATTATTTACTAAAAATGCTTAGTTTGAAATACCGTCTCTTTTATGGGCATAGAAGATAGGAATTTACATACGAAATCTATGTATAAAAACAATGAAGAAATAACTCTGTGGCCAGCAGGAAAAAGGTCTTAAGTAAAAATTTTATACTTTTCAGGAAAGCAATAAAAAGATTGAAATTGGTGTCAATTATAGATTTTTTTTAATTAAGAGGTTTTTCCTGGATATTGTTTGTTTATAACTTATTTCTTCTAAAACAGGTAATGTTGCTCATTTAAAAATTTTCTTTATTATTTCCAAAAATAGCCGCATTTAAGCCCTTTTAAGGCTAGAAGCCAAACTGAGTAGAAGGGACTATTTAACATAAGACCTTTTTCATGTAAAAATAAATGAGAAATGTAAATTATTAGGAATGAAAAATGGATCTTAAACAATTATAAGACTGTTTACCGTGGTGCTTAAATTTTTAAAAGGAAAGGGCATCAGTATGTGATAAAATGGCTAAAATACAAGTTAGATCTTTTTAATAGGGAAGCATAGAAAGTAAACATGTGATGGTTTGTAAAGAATAAAGTATTAAATATACTTAAGTCTTTTATTCTGTGTGTGTTCGATACAAAAAGTACTTAGGACATTTGGTAACGCTCTATAAATCCAGTCAGGAGTCTTATTTGACTTTAACCATTTTACCAGATTGCAGAGAATTGTTTCCGCTTTCAGAATATATAAAAATCTCATTTTCACAAAAAATTGACTTAAGACCTTTTTCCTCTCGGTCACAGAACTCAATCAGTGGACCATGTTTAGAATTAGCAGGCTTTGAGTAATATGCGAAAAATCATTTATGTTATTGAGTCCACAGCTTAAAACCATTTTCAAGACGCACTTTCAGAAGAATATCTTCTTCAAGAAGTGCTGTTCTAAAAACTGTCGGCATAAAAACCAGATGTTAATGAATATATGTATATTCCCTCTCTGAAAATCGTCTAGGTTCTCTATGTCACTTTTGAAAACGTTTCACTGTTATTCTGATTCACCCTGTAGATGCCACCGCTTGACAAGAACAGCAGAGTGAGATGAGCATGTAGAAAATAAATATTATGACAGAAGATGGGCGAGTCTTGGGTTTTCCATTTTGAAACAGAAACTTCAATAGAGAGCTCTCAACGGAAGTCACTGAGTTTATCTACTCTCGAAAGAAGACAAGATTGTTAAGACGATAGGATATTTATCTATTTGCGATCACATACAACAGTAACTGATCATAATAGTGTAACAATCTTGTGTTAAATACTGCAGCATTACAGAAGATAACGTCAAGAAATGTTGAACAGCTCGTACTGAATCATGATAACGCAAGACACATGTTCGTCATGTTAATACTAAGTACTCCTGTTAACATATTTTCTCTTGTCTAATGATTACGGTGCTATAGTCTGCATCAATTGAATATTCACTTCAAGGTCAATTCATAATTGCCCCTTCGGTTCAGTCATAAGATATTTATTTATTTATTTTTATTGCTAGTAAGTTTGAAATGAATACAAATTAATAAATACAATGAAAGATAAACTAGCCCACTCCTGAATGAGTAAGACTCGAGCTCAGGAGGGGATTCCAATACAGACAAAAATAAAATTAAAATTGAGAGTGAATACAGATTAAACCCAAACTATAAATCCAATACAATTTTTTTTTTATTATTAATTTGGAGAGGATTCCTGGTTGAAATATTATTGGAATAAAATTTGTTTAATAATCTGGGACCTTGACTCAGGCTATGATAAAAATCTGCATTGGTTTTACATTTTGGTTCAGACAAAAGCAGAGAATTCATATTTTTAGTTCTATATTTATGTATATACCTTTCAAAGTTATTAAAATTTCTATGAAAATATTTTAATAAAATAAAATAATACATTTGTTTAATGTTGAAAACTTTGAAATGTTTAAACAACAATTCAGTTGGGTAATCTTTCTGCTTTTTTAAACAAATTTTTAATACTTTTATCTGTAGTAAAATTAACGGATAAAGGTTGGATTTATAAGTTCCACCCCAACCTATAATACCATACATAAATATAGATTGAAATAATGCTAAATAAATTACACGTAAACAGTTAATTGACAAAATATTTCTTAGAATAACAAAGTAACATAATGTTTTACGTAATTTATTACAAATATAATGAATATGATTATTCCATTTTAAATGATTATCAATAATTATACCTAAGTATTTAACCTCATTAACTTCATTAATAACTGAACAATTGCAATTTATATCGGAACAATCACAATTATGCATTTTAATTTGTAGTATAGATGAAATTGGTTTATTACCTTTATTATTTAAAGAAAATGGGATAGCTATTGTTTTATCTTTATTAATTACAAGTGATTTTAAATCGAACCTTTTTTTATTAATTTTAAGCCGCAATTTGCATTATAATAAGTATCAGTCCAAGTTTTTCCACTAAAAAGTAAAACAGTATCATCAGCATACGAATATAAATCACCTTCATATTCTTTAAGATCTATCATTAAAAGGTCATTAATATATATTACAAATAAAATAGGTCCAACGACTGTTCCTTGCGGAACACCTATTTTAATTTTAATAATGTTAATGGTTTAACAATGTTAATGTTTACGGAAAAAAAATTTCCATCGAACTTCATGAACAGCGTGATATATCCCTGAATTAAAACATTAACCTATATATTTTTTACTACAAAAGTGACACCTGCATGGAATAGATTAATCCCCAATACAATAGGGCTATAACTGTCCTTGAAGAATGTACCCGTTATGAAAACATTGACTCCTTTAAGTCCCGTTGCTCTTATTTCCGGCAGCCAATCACGTTGCAGGTCGGCTACATTTAAACGTGTGTGTCATGTGATTCGCTCCTAATGGCGTTATGCATTTTCTAAGTCTCGATAAATACTTAATATAATCGCTCGCCATTTTGGCTCTTTCGTTTGGCTTTCTCAGAAAGCACACGAGGACGTTATTTGCCGCTCAATTATTTGCTGAATTACAGTGCGTTTGATTTATTATCATAGGAGCTACGACATGATAATGTTTAACGGTGTGGTAAATAGATTCCTCGTCTGGTTGCTCGGCAACGAAAGAACGAAAAAAAGGCGAACGATACTACCTACCTAGACTTTATAGAGCCTTCACTTCCTAAGACGTAAGCAAAGAGGAGTCGTCACGCCGGGAATAACAGCGTCGCGATTATAATCAGTAATATTGTATAATATATCTGCATAAAATAGTTTAATAGTTTAATACAACCGTTTCTTTTTAAATATGAGAAATATGCACATTATGCAAACGTTTACGCAGCTACAGGATGCGATCCAGCAGGCAGTGGCATATATGAATCAACCATAACCTAAAAATTCATGTTTTGCTTAAAAGCCATAAGTAAGTGTCTGTGCGATATACATGGTTAAATCCAAAGCATGTACCAATGCAACAATAACGATAACGTCATGTATATTGTTGTGGTTAAATTTTGATACCAACTTAAAAATAGGTAATATCCCATGCTTCATTTTTACTGTTACTGTAGCCTGCATGTATTTCTAGTAGTGTGGAAGGGAAGGGATAGTGGCTTTAAATACAGGGGAATAAATAAGTAAATAAATAAATAATAATAATAATAATAATAATAATAATAATAATAATAATAATAAACTCTTACTCAAATAATAAACTCAGACTCTTACGGAACCACCTATATGGACTCTAATTCAGTGTCTTACTGAAAAAACTGACGCACCATTATCATTTTTCTTTTTCTTATTAGTTTTCATTGCTTCTTTACTTGTTTGTAACTTTTCTTATTCTGTGAACTGCCATTGTTGTTTTTTTTTTGTTTGTCATTTTTTTCACTCTGTTGTCTTTCATCATCTATTTGTTCTTTTTTTGTTTTGTATGCTTTGTCTAATGACAGCCTCTAATATGAGAAAGCTCTGGTAAGTAAATAAATGAATAATAATAATAATAATAATAATAATAATAATAATAATAATAATAATAATATAATTAGGCAAGTAATGGTAAAGATTTACAAATGTTGTTATCCTTTGAATTACGCTGAAACCGTTTCAGTAAATCTGCTGTTTTTGAACAAGACAAAAAAAAATTGACCACCTCTATGGTGTAGGGGTCGGCATGCTGGTCTCTTACGCCGAGGGCCCGGGTTCGATTCCAGGTCGGGTTGAATTTCCTGGTTGAGGTTTTTCAGGGTTTTTCCTCAACCGTAAGGCTAATGCCAGGAGATTCAGGCCACAACATCCCTGAATATCACCGGCCTCATTCATCACCGAAATCATATTCATAACAAATAAGTAATGCATATACAGTCGCCATCTAGTTCACAACAATAGTACACAGGCCTTCGGATTTCACACAGAAGATTAACTCGCGATATGACCAAAGATATTAAAGCGAGTATAAATAACAGCGAGGTGGGGGTAAATCATCTTTACTTTATGTAGTGAAAGAGCTGGGACTTTAGACTTGCCATGTTTTGCTAACCTAAGTAACATAAAGACGCGTTTTTAACGCCCTCTGTAGCAGGCCTCACTTCTTGGAATAAGACCTTTATTAATAAGGTAGCAGGCAATGGGAATTGATAATATCTTATGGAGATTTCGACGAAAAACATTTTACGCCTTTGTCTGGGATGGAAATCACGACACTTCAGTTCACTTCCAGCTGCTCTAGCTGCAATTCATCTAACTCGACCCCATGAAAAAGCGGTAAGACCAGAAAATTACGTAACTGGACAAAAACCAGCTGCCTTTCCAACAATCCGGAACTGGATTGCTATGACAACCACCCAGTGATATGGACATCGCGTTGTAACGAACTGCACTGCGTTGCTAAAACGGAACTATCATTGCATGTTTGCGGAGTTAAAAAATAAGAAAACTCTGTGATGGAATAAAATATCCCTCCGTCATTTATATTTCACTTAAACCATAATAGTTGTATTCTACTAAAGATTTTACCTCTGATTGAGGTTATGGCTGATACGTACAGATACAGAAATGAAATTTGGAGCTCTTTTATTGTATGTGTCGCTTACAACACACAGCGCATGCGCAGCAAACAAGAACCCCTGTATTATATGCTACTTGTGGACAGTCGTTCGAAATTGTTTCCTACAGAAGCCTACAGGTGGACTCCCATAAAAACTCGCTCCAAATTTTAATTCCGTATCTATACATCTATTATCAGGCAGTACATCTCACTTTACGATATGTGTCAGAGGAAGAACAATTGTTTGTATACATTTGAAGTCTGATTAGTGTAATATGTAATAATATTAATAATAATATTAATAATAATAATAATAATAATAATAATAATAATAATGGCTTTATTTAACCTGGTAGAGTTAACCCTTTCTTACCTATAGATACCATAAGCAATAATTAACTTTATAGCATTTATATACTTGTGTGTTACATATGAAGGTAAATTTTGCTGGATAACTTCTATTTCAATACATTTTCATCAATATAGTTTTGTTTCAAATGTTGCCACTCCCGTAACTTGGTCACTGAATTGGTCCTAATACAGCTATTTGTTTCAACATGGATTGCTTGTAAATTTAATTTGGGTTAGAAAGGGTTAGGGCCGTAAGGCCTTCTCTTACACTCAACCAGGATTAAAACTTGCTTACACAGTTGAACATAAAACTGGATCGGAATTAAGTAATTACATACTGATACAATTTAGGTACATAATGAGATCAAAAGACGTAGTTACATAAAATTTACCTCATAAAATAAAAATAAACATAGTGAAATACATATTAATGTTGTTAGAATCAAATACGAATCACATAAAAACAGAATCCGATAATTCAATAAAAAAAAGTGTATACAGTAAAAATTAAAATAAACACATTAGTATACATATTAGTCTTAGATTACAATTAAGTATTATGTTGTGTCAGTGAAGTGTGTTGTGTCAGTGAAGTGTGTTGAGTAAGTGAAACGTGTTCCTGTCAGTGAAGCTTTATAGTTTATAGTGGCAGTGCAAAGAATTTGAACAGTGAAATGTTTTTGAAGTGTTAGTGAAATCAGGATAGAATCAGTGAAATGTGTCGTAGTTCCAGTGCAGTGAGTGAGTTGACAGCGAAATGAGTGTAGTGTTGAACGGTACTTGTGCAGATATGAATATATCATACTCGTGGGTTTTAGTTCGAACATAGCTTTAAGGTACAAATTAGATTTACTTTAAATGTTATTTTAACTGATCGTGCTTCATTTAATTTAGGATGTTCCCTGTTATTATTATTATTATTATTATTATTATTATTATTATTATTATTACTATTATTATTATTATTAGTATTAATTATTAGTATTATTATTAATTGTGTTTATTATTGTCTTTGAGTGTAATTAGTTACCACTACCACCGGGTATATACCCATTGCAGTGTGAATAAATACATACATACATACATGCATACATACATACATACATACATACATACATACATACATACATACATACATACATACATACATACAAGTAGGATTTACATAATTAAACCAGAAACCGACAATTGAATAAAATGTACACAAAAAAAATAGATTAATAAAAAAAACAACACTTTGGGATACATATTGGCGTTGTATGTAGTGGAGGGAAAGGAACTGGCCACCCATTATCTCCTGGCTTAGTTGCCTAATGAGCGATGCCTTACTGATGTCACTTTTGGGGTTCAAACCTGTCTTAGGACAGGTGACTAAAAAAAAAAACTCCCAGTAATATGGCAATTTATTTTCAATTTAATTTAATCAACAATGAAGTGTTTAATATGAAAAAATTGACCTCATAACTGTACTTTTTTTCAAAGACTACCATAGTTTCAGAATAAAAATTGAATACACACATTCTCCAATTACTCCGACCTCTACTGAAACGGTTTGGTGAATGTAGACTAGCTAATTTTAATAAAAAATGAAAAAAAAAAATATATATATATCATTTGAAGAATGAAATAAAAAAAATATTCAAATTTTTTATACGGAGGTTTCATTAATGCAGTATAATGCAAATAATATGAACATTTGCTGTGAATTTTATAATTTCTGAGAAAATTGGATATGGATCTTCTTAAAAACATTTTTAGACCATCAAAATCCAGGTCCTGCTGATTATGATTATTAAGTTTCGCCTCTTCATCTCATAAATTTCACCATTTCTAGTAAATATTTATTTTCTGTATGTATGTTTTGTTTAATATACTGTCACATTATTATTATTATTATTATTATTATTGTTATTATACAATTTTATATTTATAATACATTTATATATATTTTTGTGAATACAATATGAAACGTAACTGGCCGTGTGTATCGATTGTAACAATGACAGCATCCGTGGATAATAAGGAAGGCTGTGGAATACCATATAAACTGCAGTTTCACTATTTTCGTGTAGTATTCTTTTTAATATTGTAAAATAAAAGTATATGAATAATTTAAAATCAATTCATATTAAATAATAACGTGAATATGTTATAAAACTCGTATTTACATATTTTTAACAAAATATATCTCAAGAAAATAGCTTTTCACCTCGCCATGTTTGCTAAAGCCTTCGGGAAACTATATAATTTCGTATCGGCATTTCTTTTGCAGCTCAGTGTTCAACTATTTTTTGTTCGTCACAAATTCTTACATTAGCCATATGAACTAGAGCTAGTAGTATCCATTGGGCTGTGACTGCACGGAGGTGAGATATGTAACGTGTTTATGAGCGACAGAACACCTCTAGGCGGACAGCTTCGTGTTGTCGCCTGCCTCTCTGGGCGCTGAAATCGCGACGCGACTCAACTGTTTTTTGCGTGCGCAAACTGTTTCAATCAGGCCAGTAGGACATAATGTGTAACCTGCAATATTTTTATTTTGCGCCGTTCTTTAACAGCTGTTATTCCTATAATAAATCTGCATTTTACTGCCAGGGAATTTTAAGTAGTCCACTTTATTAGAAACTCAAATTTGGTGAGTCACAGTTTAGAGGGTTTTACAACTGGCTATACGATCGAGACTAGGTCAAGTATGGTGTTAGCTAATTAGTGTAAATAGTTGAGTCTTGTATGCTTTAATGCTTTGTTATGTGGTCCAGTTTTGGATCATTAAGCCGAGGGACCACGGTTTGATATCTTCTAGCAAGTCCTCGAATGCTTGTTCCGAAAAAAACAAAACTGTTTGAGGTCACATTATTTAAGATCTCATTTCATCAATAGGAGTTAAATATAGTCCAGGTCAGCTTACTTCATACCCTAAGGGTGAAACCTAACCATTTTTCCCCTATTACTACATATGCTAGTGGATTTTGGTGATTTTCTAGTTTGCAGGTTGAATTTTCTTTTACCAACTTCGTTTCGAATTTCGATACTGATAAATACTACAAATGGTAGTGATTTTGTAACTGTTATGTTGGCAGCTGAGACAAATGTTGTCGGTACTGGAGTTCCATGAAATTAAAATTGTACTAGATTTCTGAGCCGGTTACTTGAAGCTAGTGAAATTTGAACATACTAATTAATTAAATTAATACATAATGTTATTTTATGTGTTGGGTTGTGGTTATAATTCAAGACTATAGTCAGTTAAGTTTTCGGAGTTATTAGCCTACTAACAATTTTATGTGGTCAAACAAAATATATTTTAGGTTAAGTCTCGTAATTCAATTGTTTAGTCAAATTAATAAATTTCATATTGCCATACAAAATACCTAACATGATCCCTTTCTCGTATAGTTTGCCTACGAAAATATGTTACTAATTATTGAATTATTTATAACCTTCCAACATAAAGTACGGTAAGTAAATAAGTAATTCAGTACGTAGGATCGTGTGATATCTGGTAACAGTTGGCAACACTGACAAGACGGCAATATTTGCTGTTTAAGAACTTTATTACCTGATCCTCACTACAGACGTGGACAAATTATTAACAAAATTGAGGATTTTTATGATAATTCTGTTTACAAAATTTGACTTTTCAATTTCGACTACCGTACAGTTAACAATTTTGCATATTTCTATCATTACAGTAGACAGAAATATGCAAAAATGTCAACTGTAGTTTAAATTGAAGAGTTAAATTTTGTAAAAATATATAATAAAAATCTTCAATTTTGCTAATAATTTGTAAATTAGCAAAAATTTCAACTACAGTTTAAATTGAAGAGTCAAATTTTGTAAAATTATATAATAAAAATCTTCAGTTTTGCTAATAATTTGTAAATACGCAAAAATATCAAATGTAGTCCAAATTGAAGAGTTAAATTTTCTAAAAATATACAATACAAATCTTCAATTTTGCTAATAATTAGGAAATACGCAAAAATGTCAACTGTAGTCTAAATTGAAGAATCAGATTTTGCAAAAATATATTTAAAAAATCTTCAATTTTGCTAATAATTTGTCCACGTCTGTATATACATGAACCCTGAGTTTATTATCTTCAGGTTAAAATTTTAACTCATTCTTACGACTCACGCGTTTCATCAAGCTTATGGCAGAAGAGTTAGCTGACATCACTTTAACCGTCGCGGAAAAGAGTAAAAGTACCAATCTAGAAGGCAGTGTTCGATAATGTGTTTTTATGAACGCAGTTTGTTGCGTGATTCTTTTGTTTTCTTCCACAGCTCCATAGCAACAGTGACCGAAAAAATAAAAGAGCTTAGGAAAAGAAACAGAAGCAAAACACAGCATTTCGGCTCTAGAAATATCTTTAGTAATCTAGTAACTTAATAAGCCACTAAATGTAGGTAAAGATATTGTAGAATGCAAGAAGACAGATGGATTAAAAATGTATATATCCGCTATGTTGCCTCTAGAGGTTTGGATTTTTACATTTCTGTAATCTAGTACACCTAAAGCTCTATGAAAATGGTAGCCTATATTTTGATACAAGTAATCAATAACACGTGGACGTCATTCAACTGAAGGAAATTTTAATCTCTTTGATGCTACTACAGATATCTGAGAGACAATTCTGCTAACAGTATTGGGTTTGATGTAAATGTTCGTAGCGTTATTTTTTCTGTGACAAGTTTTTATTTGAGATTAATAAAGATAGAAATTAATCAGTAATATATTCCCCTACATTATCTATTACTCTCGTCCACATCTGTGGAGTAACGTTTAGCGCGTCTGATCGCGAAACCAGGTGGCCCGGGTTCGATCCCGGTCGGGGTAAGTTACCTGGTTGAGATTTTTTCCGGAGTTTTCCCTCAACCAAATATGAGCAAATACTGGGTAACTTTCGGTGCTGGACCACGGACTCATTTCACCAGCATTACCACCTTCATCTCATTCAGACGCTAAATAACCTAAGATGTTGATACAGCGTCGTAAAGTAACCTACTAAAATAACTCTGGGGTAGTTTTTCGATTCCACGTCTGAAGAAATCTGCTGGTTTGGAGTTAAAGATGTCACCAAGCAAAGTTTTTAAACATTTCCTGGATAGCTGCTTTCGTCATGTTAGCAAAATTCGGGCGTGTTGCAACAGCATTTGATGCAGTCTTGCCGGTCGTTTTTCTTCAATTGCGGCCCCAAAGCGTCTGAGTTATTGGCAATAAATGTCAGCAGTTATGTTATATACCTGGAAAGCAATTTGTAGTACACAATGCCTTCTTTATCCCACCAGACTCATAACTTCATCTTCTGTGGATGGACACTAACTTTTATACTTGATATATCGGAGGTGTTGATTTTTTTCCCCCCACTTGATAAGCCTACTCCATTTTCTTAGTCCCTATAGCACAAACTTTAATAAAATCCGCAAAATTCAAGGCGTATTTACGAGAAAAAAACACTGAAAATGACAAATGACAAACGATAAACCATCTCCTAGCAACGCAGTGTTGTGATGAACAAAATAGCTACGAATTTATACATCAGTATAATAATTCGAGTATTCCTTAGCAATCGCCGTCTCGTAATTGAATCGATCGTTGGTAAATTAGTGTCCGTACAAAATATTTACAGTTAATAAGTAAATAAGGTCTTTGAAACCTTCATGCTTGGTACTTTTATTTTGCACTTGAGCTTTGGAATGTAGCTCATTGAGTCACTCAAGAATGTGGAAGTTTCAAGGAATACAAAGTTTCGTCACAGCTCTCACCAAAGCAAGTCGCTGGCCTGAGTGAAATCACTCCAGTTTCCCAACCTCCGTCACACATATTCCACTTTTCTCGCGACCAAGTCTTTTGTCTCCTTCAGATTTCTAACTAATTCCGCAATGTTTAGCGCTGTACCTCGAAAGGTATAGTGTTCAGGGAGCCTGCATTCGATTCACAGCAAGGGAAGTCTAGTTTATCCGATGGTTTTTAAAGATATAGAAATGCGCCATATTGCAGTTATGATCAGCTAGTATTTCTAATTTGTAGCAATAGTTTATAAACTTTATGATATTGGGGACAAAATATAAAGTGGACAATTTAAAAAAATTGAGATATTTACACAAAATTTGTTGTTGGTTGGATTATGTATCTCGGAAAAGATCAAGAATTCGATATCTGAATTTTGCTACTATTTACGAGCAAAATTCGCTTATTGCATAAAATTCATTCATTTACTTTGCTTTACAATATTAAATCAACTGCTAGTCTGTTATTAAAAACGGTTAGTCCTTTTTTCGGTATTGTTTGTGCTATTTTTGTAATGGTATGAATGTTCTTGCATAAAATGTTTAATAAAAACCAGATTTATTTCAATGGTCAGTATCTCAAAAACATGGTTTTGGCGGTTGGTCTCTTATTGCGTAACTCCGTCCATATTATTGAAGCAGTTGCATTTTTCGTTTTGATGATCGTGGCTTGTTCAAGATAATTTTATTTCGATTAATATCTAGATATCATTGCTAGACTATCGTCTTCATTACCACCAATACAGCCATTGCCACAATAATAATAATAATAATAATAAATTATTATTATTATTATTATTATTACTTTTATTTTTATTAGTACTATTAATTATATATTTGTAGAGCTGATTAAGTCGAATAGAAAATGTCAACGCCTTAGCTACGTAGGTTAATAATAAATATTATTATTATTATTATTATTATTATTATTATTATTATCATCATCTTTATTATTACTTACTTATAAATGGCTTTTAAGGAATCCGCAGGTTCATTGCCGCTCTCACATAAGCCCGCGATTGGTCCCTATCCTGTGCAAGATTAATCCAGTCTCTATCATCCCACCTCCCTCAAATCCATTTTAATATTATTCTCCTATCTACGTCTCGGCCTCCCCAATGGTCTTTATCATTCCGGCCTCCCAACTAACACTCTATATGCATTTCTGGATTCGCCCATACGTGCTACATGCCCTGTCCATCTCAAACCTCTGGATTTAATATTCGCAATTATGTTAGGTGAAGAATACAATGCGTGCAGTTCTGTGTTGTGTAACTTTCTTCATTCTCCTGTAACTTCATCCCTCTTAGCCCCAAATATTTTCCTAAGCACCTTATTCTCAAACACTCTTAATCTCTGTTCCTCTCTCAAAGTGAGAGTCCAAGTTTCACAACCATACAGAACAACCGGAAATATAACTGTTTTATAAATTCTAACTTTCATATTTTTTGACAGCAGACTAGATGACAAAAGCTTCTCAACCGAATAATAACACGCATTTCCCATATTTATTCTGCGTTTAATTTCCTCCCGAGTGTCATTTATATTTGTTACTGTTGCTCCAAGTTATTTGAATTTTTCCACCTCCTCGAAATAAAAATCTTCAATTTTTTTTTTATATTTGCATTTCGTAGAATATTCTGGTCACGAGACATAATCATATACGAGTACTTTGTTTTTTCGGGATTTAAGTACTTTCAAACCTATCACTTTACTTACCTCAAGTAAAATTTCCGTGTTTTTCCTCATTGTTTGCGGATTTTCTTCTAACATTATTATCATTATTATTATTATTATTATTATTATTATTATTATTATTATTATTATTATTATTATTAGTAGTAGTAGTAGTAGTAGTAGTAGTAGTAGTAGTAGTAGGAATGTAATTAGGTAGTTATATGGCTATATAGTTAGACTATATTAATTGTAGATCTGGTTGAGTCGAAGACAGGGCCTGAAGGTATTAAGTCTTCCATGTAAAATAAAATGAAATAATTTATTATTATTATTATCATCATCATAATCATCATCATCATCAATGCCTTCAGTTTTCAATTGACGTTAATTAAAGAAGAACTGATTGCATTTCCAACAAAAGAAATTAATGCTAAACATGTGGACATATAGAGGATATTGCTCCCAGTTACTAGAAATAGACAGTTCAACAAGAAGTGATCCTCCAGGCTCTTCTGCATCATTGCAATGAACTTTACTGCACTCGAGACTAATGCAAGCCTTCTGTACGTACTCACAGCGGAGCGGGAACCGAGTAGCTGCATTGTTGACACATCCAAGTGATGTGCGACTTGGCTACCGGTCTGCCTACGTAACAGGTGCATAATCAGCAACTTGCCGGACGACGACGGCGACGACCTACTTGAAGCTGACAGAGGAACTCAACCTTCAGCCAGCGACTTGGTTACATGCACAGTGTTTACCTCTCAAACTGAAAAACTTGTCCTCTTAAAAAAGATAAACGCCTGTTATTTGATGCCGCTATATGTATACTGTCCTTTAAAGCCTTACTGAAAAAGGTTACATAACAATACAGTCACCTTACAAGCATATGATTCACTCTAAATGTAATGGAGCGTAATTTTCTTCTGATCCTGTCATAAATGCTCGTTGTCGTTCCTTATGTCAATGAAGTAAGCCGATTTATCTGAAGAATATCTGTGTAATATTGCTGTCTGCAATAACAAATCTTCAGAAATTATTGCTATAGTGAGGACCACGTAAGTGTAGTTCCTAAAAGTCTAATTTGGCCGTATCTTCAGGGTTGCCAACTAAAACCAGTTATCACCAAAGCGGAAAAAATCACAATGCTGCGTACCGAAATAATAATAATAATAATAATAATAATAATAATAATAATAATAATAATAAATTTATTTATTTATTTATTATTAATATTTGTGTGCTGAACAACAGCCAGAGGCCAATTATAGTTCAGCACAATACGCAAACAGAAGATACAAAGGTGCAAAAACAAATAAATAATATCTTAAATAAACAAAAAACATACATAAATAAAATTGATAACAAGAACAGTAAATACTAATAATCAAAACGAAACTATACCTCAAAAGGATCTAAATTGTGCCCATGCAAATTGGCATATTTTATGCATCTACAGACAAGAGAAAGTGATGTAGAATTTCTGTTATACAAATGTTTTTGAAATCTTAAACCCTTTGTAGGAATACGAAGGCTTATGTTGTTTATGATAGACTCACAATCAATATCACCATTGATAACTTTGCAAAAAAATTGATAATCAAGATTTTGACGTCTAGAATAAAGGCTACAACAGTTAAAATATTTACAGGTAATCTCATAGTTAAAGTCAGAGGAATTGGGTATAAATCGAAAAGCACATAAGGAAATAAATTTTCTTTGAATATTTTCCAATTAAACCGAATCAGTTGAAGTAATGGAACTGCAGGCTACAGATGCATATTCAAGTTTAGATCGAACCAAAGTAAAATATAGTATTAATAGTGACTCTGGAGTAGAAAAAGAATAAGTTATAGACCTTATTAAACCAAGCATCCTTATTGAATGATTATAAATATATTGAACATGATCGTGAAAGTATAATTTAGAATCGAGTAATACACCAAGATCTTTAATAGAATTTTTCCTATTTTCCTAATAATAATAATAATAATAATAATAATAATAATAATAATAATAATACTGTAATTAACAATAGCAATGTCTTACTTATTTACCACATCTCATCTGTATGTTGCGAGGTGTTTTCAATAAATTATGAAATAGTATATATTTTCGTCCTGGACTTCTCGCATATTATGCTGGTAATTAGGATTAGTATGATCTAATATTAAAATGTATTTTGTCTGGCAACATGAAATTAATTTTTTTAACTAAACAGTTAATCTTTATATGAAACGAGTGAAAGTCACGATAGGAGAAGAAATGCCAGAAGGAAGTGAAATAGGGAGAGTAGTACGACAAAGATGTTCTTTATCATATATCCTGTTCAACATCTACTTGGAGGATTTAGTAAAGAACTGTTTTCAGAGCATGGGAGGAGTGATAGTAGGAGGAAGAAGAATAAAGTGCATAAGATCTGCTGATGATATGGCGTTGTTAGCAGAAGAGGAGATGATACTAAAGGATATGCTACTGGAGCTAAATGACAGCTGTGAGCAGTATGGAATGAAGATAAATGCAAATAAGACGAAGACCATGGTCATAGGAAGAAAAGTAAAGAAGATAAACTTGCGAATTCTAAATGAGGCAGTAGAACAACTGGGCAGCTTCAAATACTTGGGGAGTACTATAAGCAGTAACATGAGCTGCTGCCAGGAAGTCAAAAGGAGGATAGCAATGGCAAAGGAAGCTTTTAATAGAAAAAGGAGCATCTTCTGCGGACCTCTTGAAATAGAACTAAGGAAGAGACTAGTGAAGTCCTTTGTATGGAGCAGAAACATGGACATTACGACGAAGTGAAGAGAAGCGAATAGAAGTATTTGAAATGTGGATATGGAGAAGAATGGAACCTGTGAAATGGACAGACAGAATAAGAAATGAAGCTGTGTTGGAAAGATTGAGTGAAGAAAGAATGATGCTGAAACTGATCAGGAAGAGAAAAAGAAATTGATTAGGTCACTGGCTGAGAAGAAACTGCCTACTGAAGGACGCACTGAAAGGAATGGTGAACGAGAGAAGAGTTCGGGGTAGAAGAAGATATCAGATAGCCTAGGCGACAATAAGATATGTGGATTATATGAGGAAACAAAGAGGAAGGCAGAAAATAGGAAAGACTGGAGAAAGCTAGTTTTGCAGTGAAAGATCTGCCTTTGGGCAGAACACTAAATGAAACGAATGAATCCATATTCATGCCTTTCTCTTAACTTATGAATTGTTTATACTTGTAAATAACATTAAATTCACCTACTTATTCTGTACTAATAATAATGTATTACACATTTTTGTAAATTCTTTTATTGTTCCACACCTTGAAGCAAAAATGCTGATGTAAAATCTATGGAATACAGCAAATGAAATGAAAATCTTCGAATTAAAACCTCTATACATGACATCTCATAATAGTTTATCATGACAGTATTTCTCTCTTCTTTTATTATAATCTTGAATGCACTCAATAGTTACCTTGGAAACTTCGAAAAACAAAAGAAAACTTTCAGAACAATTTTAACAACATTTATCCATAATCAATCTTCATCTTAACTGATAAATTGTTTATATTTGTATACTAAATTAACTTGCTGTGTATTGATAAATATGGTAATTTTGTGTATATTTTTTTCTTGTTTCACATCTCAAAACAACAGTGTTCTTGAAGATCTGTGCAATACAGTAAATTAAATAAAAACTTTCAACTGAAAACTCTATACATGATTTTCAGAATAATTAATAGTAATTGTAGCAATTCTCCGAGATAAATTTAAGAAATATCGCTTTGACAAATAATAAATTGATTTAGAGTAACCCGTGACAAATTGTTGTGGAGATTAGTTCCTTTAGAATATCAGAAATGACAGCTAACGGTAGAAAAATACGTAAAATCAGGACTGTTGTCACTTTTAACAAGCCAGTGCGGGATATACAGTTGAATAGCTTGCGATTGCCAGGCATAAAGGCGGAGTAACAGAAGTTCGACTGCAAAACCTGCTCTGGCAGCTTCTTTTGTTCCTCTATTTGTAGCTACAGTTCCGCCGTGGATCAGTCAAGATCTAAAGTCCGGACAGTCTTACGCAGAGTACGAGGGATTGCTTTCTACTTTTATCTGCGAGTCGCTTGCACTGGCGGTGCTGTCGGAGTGAAAGAAAAGTGTGCGCGGCCAGGTAGAGCGATCTCGCTGAGAGCAGTGTAGGATTCCCGCGAAATTATGAGTCAGTCCAGTCTAGACCGGTAGGAACTGGTTCCATCCGTCTCAGGGTGGTTTGCGCAACGAGGCTTAATGCTAGCACTTCTGCATGTGGTGTATTCATTTCTAACGAAAGTCATTTAGATAAGATTATATGGAGTTCTGCTGTACTGCAGAAAACATTCTAGCTAACGATATTGATATACTTCTATCATCTTCTTGCATCTCGAGGAAGAAATTTGAATCCATAGCTACCGGAAGATCAATTTTAATAAAGCCTCAGCATATTTATTGGAGCCAATATTGCAAATGGAAAATTAGAACTATTTTCACACTGAAAATAAATGTTGTGCGAGATCGTGCGTATTTGCTTGGTTTCCGCACAAAACCAATCCGCGGAAAGTGTAAAATTCCATATTCAATATTCCCAACCTAACACACATAACAATTTCCCTCTTCTTACCGCTTAAGCGCCACATTCATTTTACTGCTTTAGGCTTTTAACATATTATTTTTAGAGACGTTCAATATAGTAATAATTATAAATTGGAAACTTACTAATGCAAGTTCACCTAAATTGCACTGTTAATTATTGTTTTTAAATATCTGCAAAAATTAAGTAAACTCTACAACTCTACTAAAGTTACTGCATTCGTCACGCAAGTAACATTAAGGAAGCCGTGAAAAAATCAAAAAGATTCCAGATGCCGATGTTATTACTGCAATATGTTATATAAATAATATTGTTAAAATATTAAAATGAAAAATAAATCATTACATAACCTTACCGTTTGTTTTAAGTTCGCATTTATAGACTGGGGGGGGGGGGAAAGACAGACGTATATCACGGCCTGCTGGAGTATAGTAAACACAGAAATCATTTTAAAGCAACAATGTTGAAGATAGATATTTTTGTTTTGCAAATTTGCCGTCATTGAACAGAAACCAAGATGGAGATTTCATTGCAACTAATTAGAAATTCCTCTTTCAGGTATGTAATAAACGATCTTCGCACAAAATAATGTACGATACGCGAGCGGTATGTTTTCTTTCAATTCTCGGAAATTAAAAAAGCTCAACTACGTTTCGATTTTTCAAACTTTTCCTCGAACATGAAAACTTCAACATACCGCTATTGTAACGCATATTACTATTATTATCCTTTAATAATAGCAAAAGATAATACAGTATGCTCCAAAACAAACAGTACTGCAGTTATCGCTCATCTTTGTCACGTTTCCCTAGCAACGAAGTATTTATTTATTGTATACAATAGTTTGACATATTGTGAATTCAGTGTTGTGTTGATTTCTGCAATTATGGTTCTCACAACAGAGGAGAAAGTGTTTATTGTGGAGCATTATTTCCGGTCATACGGAGTACTGAAATTACAAACATATTCTAAAAATCAAGATAAGTCATTATAACATGCAAGGCGACATAAAACTGATCCCGTACGACGGAACTTCTCGACGACAGCTAACAACGTTGTGTTATTTGTTAAATCGCTCCTGGTACTGCTCTTTAACGTGGCTAAGCCCCCCTGACGCCGCACTCCGTATGACAGGAAAAAATGCTCGACGATAAACACGTTCTCTGTTGTGAGAACCATAACTGCAGAAATCAACACAACACTGAATTCAAAATATGTCAAACTACTGTACACAGTAAATAAATACTTCGTTGCTAGGGAAACGTGGACAGCAGATGGGCGTTTGTTTTGGCTCATACCTTATGTACTTCAATCAAAATATCTCTGTATTGCAGATGATATACCATGTATTTTTCTGGTTATAGGATATATGGATTTATAACATTTCCGTAAGGAACATGACGTGTATAAAAGGTTTGTTCCAGCAAGCAATTCAGAATACGTTACGAACTAATACCAAACATCTTTCGACGCATGCGCTAGTTCAGTACGTTCTCAGAACAAGTTCGGGATTTTACGTTGTTAGAACTGTTTTTTCACGGTCTTCGGAGTTTCTTCTCATATTAAAATTTAGAATCAGTTCATCCTTTCTGTGAAGCACTAGAAAATGGATGTGACATCATAGCACAAGAAGTGTATATGTACAATAATGGCAAAAAAAAAAAACCGGACCGACCCTTGTAGCTGATTTCAGTTTTGTTCACTGTGACAGTACGATAGACTGGCAACTAAGACTTTCGTGGTTCGAATCCTGCCTGGAAAGGAAACTTCTTTTTTGCTCCTTATTCAAATTTGTTCCCAATACTTTTCGATTGCAGCGATATTTTACTACTTAATTAACTTATTATTCCCAGAACATGAATTTTACCAGCTTATTTTCTAATGGCTTTCGAAATGGGCTACGTCAGCAGTCGAAACTACAACAATTTCAATAGATTACTCGCTATCTTGTGAATGCGGGCGTGGCATGCGCAGTGGCTCATTTCGGGGATTTCGGGGACTTTGATTATTCCGTCGGTCCGGTTTTTTTTTTTTTTGCCACTACTGTACAGTACAGGCACAGCCATCCAGCTGGCCGTGATTCAGACTATGGTTGCTTTTTGATTGCAATGTTGTTAATTTTTTTCTCGTGTCTGAAACTCAAGCGATGGGTAATAAGGTATTCAGGAAAATACAATTCGATAATACGAGGTTATTTAAGTTACGAAAGATTATGAAGTCCTGTAACTTTGTTAAGTAAATTTATAGAAAAATAAATTAATAATACAATTTTGTTCATAAAAGAATACTGTTATTTCACAGAAACTTCAGTTGCATTTGTTTCACGATGATTGCTAAAAGCAGAAGAAAAACAGAAATCGAAGCTATTCTTGATTTAGTTCGTGTGTTTTTCTTTAACTTGAAAAGTTTATGCGTTCGAAACAGAACCCCTTTCTGTTAATATGGTGGCGTCATTAATTGCAGTAGGCCTTGGACTGAATGAGGTGTTTTAAACAGAGTAATTTTGAATCCAGCCAGCAGTGATAAACGTAAAGGGAAAACGAATGTGACATCATAATTAATTATTGTTAGTACTCAAAGAGAAGTGATTAATTAATGATTGGAGTATAAAGACAGAATTAGTTTATTTAATTCTAAAAACTGTTTTATTACTTTCTAAATGAATCCAGTTCTCTGTAATGACATTATTCTTTACAGTTTCAAACAACTCATTGGCGTCATATTGATGTGTGAATCGTTTCGACTGTCAATTGCATTGTTGTCTGGAGACTAGGCCTCATGGAATGAGGAAGAGATTATGAAGTAATTAACGAGAAGGCTGCGCCTTGTTGAATTTAAGAGCGGGGAGTATAAAGGCAGAAATGAAAGGAAATATTAGAATTTTATTTAAAATTACAAACATCCTTAGGGCCGAATTCATAGTCAACACTTATCGTAAGGAAACCCTTAAGCAGTTGCTTATAATAATTTCCAATTCATAAATCCCACTGAAGTGAACACTTATTCAAATAAGGTAGCTTGTCAGCTTACTCAAGTGTTTCCTTATATGCATTGTCATCAGCTGATTCGGTATACAATAGATGATGATTATGATTTAATTTAATTTAGTGAGTTCTGTAATTAAAATGAAAATGAATTTCGGCAAGCAAAAGATATATCAGAGATATGGAAAACCCTTTAGAGATATATAATGATCAACAATTTAAGAGGAGATACCGTTTCGACAAGAAAACTGTTGTGAATATTCTGGTGTCTCTCATTTCAATTCACAATACAACCATGAGGCTTACCGATTTCGCCTCTGCTGAAAGTACTGGTTGCTTTGAGATTTTATGATACAGCAGCATTTCAGGTAGATTTAAGTGGCATTTTTTTTTCGAAAAGTATTCACGTCCCAACAAAGTGTTATTTGCATTTTTGTTTGTATTCTACCCAAGGAATAAGCTGTTAAAATTTGCGTAATTATACCACTTCCACTTTGTTTAGCATAAAAATAACTGAAAAGTAAATTAAAATGAGTTACTTACAGGAATATTTCCGGAGTTTGCATTAAACTCAACTGCAATATTGTCCCATGTCAATTTCTTCTTTTGGAGAGAGCAATTATCATTTTTTTTTTTACTTTCGACGATATCTCCATATTTCATAACTAGTTATCTTAGCTCACTTCTTTCTTTTCTGTAAAATGCTTTCTGGACATCTTGTATAATTTTTAAGTTTATAATATTTACTTCTGTATTTGTGTATGACAATAATGCCGATTTAACAATTTGAAGGCGCTGGAAAACAATTGAATGTAGGAAAGCATGTTGCCATATTTCTTTCGATGTCAAGGGAATGCTCAGGGCATATGAATGAGTAACGTCTCTGCAATACGATCTGAAATAAGTGCTAAGGAAATGCTCATTACTTAAGTGTTTCCTCATTTTATAAGTGACAACTATGAATTCGACCCTTACAATCCCACCCACGCTCACAATAACGAACACGAACAGTATAAACGTCTAATGCAATTATAAAGCTTGTTAATTTTTAAATTAATACCAGAAAATAATGGTTTTACCTCTATAGATGTGAATTGATCTTATTCAGTGTTACCATGAATATAATATAGTTTGTTCCAGAACACTGAGAAGATTAAAAGCTCTAAATGAATTGAGGTGTGGACCCTGCAATTTATCATTTTGAGTGCTTGTAAAAAATTGAAGAGACGGGATCTGTGACAGATTGAAAAGGCTGTGGTAGACCAAAGTCTGTAAGCAGTGATAGTTTTGCTTTGAAATTGGTTTATGCCTGGATAAATCAGATTATTTTATGGATAAAGATGAATCATAATTTTTCTATAAACTTAACTTCTTCTTTTTCGTAATTGGTTATTTTACGACGCTTTGTCAACTGCTATGTATATCTAGCGTCTGAATGAGATGAAGGTGATAATGCCAGCGAAATGAGTCCGGGGTCCAGCACCGAAATTTACGCAGTATTTGCTCATATTGGGTTGAGGGAAAACCCTGGAAGAAACCTCAACCAGGTATTTGAATAATTTCGAGGGAAAAATTGTTCCGGAGCCGGGCATCGAACCCGAGACCTTTGGTTAAAATTACCAACGCTCTACCAACTGAGCTACCCGGGAACTCTACCCGACACCGATCCAATTCTTCCCTCTATATCCACACACCTCAAAGTGGGCTGACAACCGTCAAGCAACCAACATTGAGTGCACACTAACTCTGTGTGACTTAAATTGTGGTTTTCTGTAACGTACAGTGACGTGTATTATGCAAATCAAGCTTTCAGGTATAACTCCCTGTAAAATTGATTTGAATAATTTCGAGGGAAAAATTGTTCCGGGGCCGGGCATCGAACCCGGGACCTTTGGTTAAACGTACCAACGCTCTACCAACTGAGCTACCCGGGAACTCTACCCGACACCGATCCAATTCTTCCTTCTATATCTACACACCTCAAAGTTGGCTGACAACCGTCAAGCAACCAACATTGAGTGCACACTAACTCTGTGTGACTTAAATTGTGGTTTTCTGTAACGTACAGTGACGTGTATTATGCAAATCAAGCTTTCAGGTATAACTCCCTGTAAAATTGATTTGAATAATTTCGAGGGAAAAATTGTTCCGGGGCCGGGCATCGAACCCGGGACCTTTGGTTAAACGTACCAACGCTCTACCAACTGAGCTACCCGGGAACTCTACCCGACACCGATCCAATTCTTCTCTCTATATCCAAACACCTCAAAGTGGGCTGACAACCGTCAAGCAACCAACATTGAGTGCACACTAACTCTGTGTGACTTAAATTGTGGTTTTCTGTAACGTACAGTGACGTGTATTATGCAAATCAAGCTTTCAGGTATAACTCCCTGTAAAATTGATTTGAATGATTTCGAGGGAAAAATTGTTCCGGGGCCGGGCATCGAACCCGGGACCTTTGGTTAAAAGTACCAACGCTCTACCAACTGAGCTACCCGGGAACTCTACCCGACACCGATCCAATTCTTCCTTCTATATCTACACACCTCAAAGTTGGCTGACAACCGTCAAGCAACCAACATTGAGTGCATACTAACTCTGTGTGACTTAAATTGTGGTTTTCTGTAACGTACAGTGACGTGTATTATGCAAATCAAGCTTTCAGGTAGGCCTATAACTCCCTGTAAAATTGATTTGAATAATTTCGAGGGAAAAATTGTTCCGGGGCCGGGCATCGAACCCGGGACCTTTGGTTAAACGTACCAACGCTCTACCAACTGAGCTACCCGGGAACTCTACCCGACACCGATCCAATTCTTCCCTCTATATCCACACACCTCAAAGTGGGCTGACAACCGTCAAGCACCCAACATTGAGTGCACATTAACTCTGTGTGACTTAAATTGTGGTTTTCTGTAACGTACAGTGACGTGTATTATGCAAATCAAGCTTTCAGGTATAACTCCCTGTAAAATTGATTTGAATGATTTCGAGGGAAAAATTGTTCCGGGGCCGGGCATCGAACCCGGGACCTTTGGTTAAAAGTACCAACGCTCTACCAACTGAGCTACCCGGGAACTCTACCCGACACCGATCCAATTCTTCCTTCTATATCTACACACCTCAAAGTTGGCTGACAACCGTCAAGCAACCAACATTGAGTGCATACTAACTCTGTGTGACTTAAATTGTGGTTTTCTGTAACGTACAGTGACGTGTATTATGCAAATCAAGCTTTCAGGTATAACTCCCTGTAAAGTTGATTTGAATAATTTCGAGGGAAAAATTGTTCCGGGGTCGGGCATCGAACCTGGGGCCTTTGGTTAAACGTACCAACGCTCTACCAACTGAGCTACCCGAGAACTCTACCCGACACCGATCCAATTCTTCCCTCTATATCCACACACCTCAAAGTGGGCTGACAACCGTCAAGCAACCAACATTGAGTGCACACTAACTCTGTGTGACTTAAATTGTGGTTTTCTGTAACGTACAGTGACGTGTATTATGCAAATCAAGCTTTCAGGTAGGCCTATAACTCCCTGTAAAATTGATTTGAATAATTTCGAGGGAAAAATTGTTCCGGGGCCGGGCATCGAACCCGGGACCTTTGGTTAAACGTACCAACGCTCTACCAACTGAGCTACCCGGGAACTCTACCCGACACCGATCCAATTCTTCCCTCTATATCCACACACCTCAAAGTGGGCTGACAACCGTCAAGCACCCAACATTGAGTGCACATTAACTCTGTGTGACTTAAATTGTGGTTTTCTGTAACGTACAGTGACGTGTATTATGCAAATCAAGCTTTCAGGTATAACTCCCTGTAAAATTGATTTGAATGATTTCGAGGGAAAAATTGTTCCGGGGCCGGGCATCGAACCCGGGACCTTTGGTTAAAAGTACCAACGCTCTACCAACTGAGCTACCCGGGAACTCTACCCGACACCGATCCAATTCTTCCTTCTATATCTACACACCTCAAAGTTGGCTGACAACCGTCAAGCAACCAACATTGAGTGCATACTAACTCTGTGTGACTTAAATTGTGGTTTTCTGTAACGTACAGTGACGTGTATTATGCAAATCAAGCTTTCAGGTATAACTCCCTGTAAAGTTGATTTGAATAATTTCGAGGGAAAAATTGTTCCGGGGTCGGGCATCGAACCTGGGGCCTTTGGTTAAACGTACCAACGCTCTACCAACTGAGCTACCCGAGAACTCTACCCGACACCGATCCAATTCTTCCCTCTATATCCACACACCTCAAAGTGGGCTGACAACAGTCAAGCAACCAACATTGAGTGCACACTAACTCTGTGTGACTTAAATTGTGGTTTTCTGTAACGTACAGTGACGTGTATTATGCAAATCAAGCTTTCAGGTATAACTCCCTGTAAAGTTGATTTGAATAATTTCGAGGGAAAAATTGTTCCGGGGCCGGGCATCGAACCCGGGACCTTTGGTTAAACGTACCAACGCTCTACCAACTGAGCTACCCGGGAACTCTACCCGACACCGATCCAATTCTTCTCTCTATATCCAAACACCTCAAAGTGGGCTGACAACCGTCAAGCAACCAACATTGAGTGCACACTAACTCTGTGTGACTTAAATTGTGGTTTTCTGTAACGTACAGTGACGTGTATTATGCAAATCAAGCTTTCAGGTAGGCCTATAACTCCCTGTAAAATTGATTTGAATAATTTCGAGGGAAAAATTGTTCCGGGGCCGGGCATCGAACCCGGGACCTTTGGTTAAACGTACCAACGCTCTACCAACTGAGCTACCCGGGAACTCTACCCGACACCGATCCAATTCTTCCCTCTATATCCACACACCTCAAAGTGGGCTGACAACCGTCAAGCACCCAACATTGAGTGCACATTAACTCTGTGTGACTTAAATTGTGGTTTTCTGTAACGTACAGTGACGTGTATTATGCAAATCAAGCTTTCAGGTATAACTCCCTGTAAAATTGATTTGAATGATTTCGAGGGAAAAATTGTTCCGGGGCCGGGCATCGAACCCGGGACCTTTGGTTAAACGTACCAACGCTCTACCAACTGAGCTACCCGGGAACTCTACCCGACACCGATCCAATTCTTCCTTCTATATCTACACACCTCAAAGTTGGCTGACAACCGTCAAGCAACCAACATTGAGTGCATACTAACTCTGTGTGACTTAAATTGTGGTTTTCTGTAACGTACAGTGACGTGTATTATGCAAATCAAGCTTTCAGGTATAACTCCCTGTAAAGTTGATTTGAATAATTTCGAGGGAAAAATTGTTCCGGGGTCGGGCATCGAACCTGGGGCCTTTGGTTAAACGTACCAACGCTCTACCAACTGAGCTACCCGAGAACTCTACCCGACACCGATCCAATTCTTCCCTCTATATCCACACACCTCAAAGTGGGCTGACAACCGTCAAGCAACCAACATTGAGTGCACACTAACTCTGTGTGACTTAAATTGTGGTTTTCTGTAACGTACAGTGACGTGTATTATGCAAATCAAGCTTTCAGGTATAACTCCCTGTAAAGTTGATTTGAATAATTTCGAGGGAAAAATTGTTCCGGGGCCGGGCATCGAACCCGGGACCTTTGGTTAAACGTACCAACGCTCTACCAACTGAGCTACCCGGGAACTCTACCCGACACCGATCCAATTCTTCCTTCTATATCTATACACCTCAAAGTTGGCTGACAACCGTCAAGCAACCAACATTGAGTGCACACTAACTCTGTGTGACTTAAATTGTGGTTTTCTGTAACGTACAGTGACGTGTATTATGCAAATCAAGCTTTCAGGTATAACTCCCTGTAAAATTGATTTGAATAATTTCGAGGGAAAAATTGTTCCGGGGCCGGGCATCGAACCCGGGACCTTTGGTTAAACGTACCAACGCTCTACCAACTGAGCTACCCGGGAACTCTACCCGACACCGATCCAATTCTTCTCTCTATATCCAAACACCTCAAAGTGGGCTGACAACCGTCAAGCAACCAACATTGAGTGCACACTAACTCTGTGTGACTTAAATTGTGGTTTTCTGTAACGTACAGTGACGTGTATTATGCAAATCAAGCTTTCAGGTAGGCCTATAACTCCCTGTAAAATTGATTTGAATAATTTCGAGGGAAAAATTGTTCCGGAGCCGGGCATCGAACCCGGGACCTTTGGTTAAACGTACCAACGCTCTACCAACTGAGCTACCCGGGAACTCTACCCGACACCGATCCAATTCTTCCCTCTATATCCACACACCTCAAAGTGGGCTGCCAACCGTCAAGCAACCAACATTGAGTGCACACTAACTCTGTGTGACTTAAATTGTGGTTTTCTGTAACGTACAGTGACGTGTATTATGCAAATCAAGCTTTCAGGTATAACTCCCTGTAAAATTGATTTGAATAATTTCGAGGGAAAAGTTGTTCCGGGGCCGGGCATCGAACCCGGGACCTTTGGTTAAACGTACCAACGCTCTACCAACTGAGCTACCGAGAACTCTACCCGACACCGATCCAATTTTTCCCTCTATATCCACACACCTCAAAGTGGGCTGACAACCGTCAAGCAACCAACATTGAGTGCACACTAACTCTGTGTGACTTAAATTGTGGTTTTCTGTAACGTACAGTGACGTGTATTATGCAAATCAAGCTTTCAGGTATAACTCCCTGTAAAATTGATTTGAATAATTTCGAGGGAAAAATTGTTCCGGGGCCGGGCATCGAACCCGGGACCTTTGGTTAAAAGTACCAACGCTCTACCAACTGAGCTACCCGAGAACTCATGATCAGGCATGCTAGTCATTACTCCAAGTCTTAACAAAGTTTGAGGATTTAAAATGTTTCGTGACTTTTAAATAACCCTGTAGGCCTATAGATTTATTTGTGGCGATTATTTTTTCTAGAGAGGGACAGTCTCCGGTCCACTGAAATTCGGAACCACAAGGTAAGGACTTGGGTCCACCCTCTGAGTTCAACACTGTTGTGAATGAAAACGTTTATGATGAAACGCAGCCTTAATAAATTCCACTGACTCGGACAAATGTTGTTTGTACGTGTAGGAATGGTCGCCACATGCCTGGACGAACTTGCAGACGTACGGAGAATCACTAAAGGAATAGCACACGCACACACATACATATTGACACACAAAAACATGTGTCAACATATCAACTAGCATTCTTGTAGCGATTATCTGCGGTTGTATATTCTAACTGGCCACCAACAAGTACCGCTAGCCACGGCCTGAACAGCTGACGAACTGTACGCGTTGCGTAACGATCGTGATGTGATGGGATTCTAAACTTTATTGTTTTGTAAATCGCCGTGGTGATCCACGTTCGGCCTTCGTGTGTTTTCTAGGTCTGTGAATGAGTAAACTAGATACAGAGTTTTATAAAAAAGTTATCGCAAACCAGCTAGTTATTAATATGACTTTTTTGCGATGTAACTATTAATTTCAGTTACATGCTGCAGTTCAAATGCATTAAGGTCAAGTGAGGTGCGTGTAACACCACGCAGATTGAAACAGAGTAATAATCCGTGATGAAATATTGCATAAGGTCATCTACAATGTTGCCAGTTTTATTAAATAGATCCATTGGAATAAAACAGTGTTTCTCAAACATTTTTGCATATAGAATCCCTTTTAACCAATAGTTAAAGATAGTAGATTTATCATCGAAATGATAGCCGTCCAAATTTTAGATTTAAAATATCGGCATCCTAATCAATTCAAATGAACAAAAAAGAAAATGTAAATTAATCTTAAAAAAATGCATAATGAAATTTTAAAAAAGAATATTCTGCGACAAGATGGTGGCTATCAAAACGATAAAAATTTATTGAAAATAAATAATATGCACTGAATATTATAAAGATGAATAGAGATGATGATTGACGATGTTCAGTGAAGATTTTAAAATGGTCTTTCTGAGGATCTCCAATGTAAATTTGGGAATTGTTCCTCGCGCACCAAACATAAGTCCAATGACATTCCAATCTTGAATATTATGTTTATGACTGAGATCATCGCAGCATGGAAGGTAAATAGCGCGTTTCTCTTCATGTACCTGCTTTGGTTGATTTTCATTAATTTCGGACCTTACAGCGGGGTCAAGAATGAGACCAGTTCTTTTATCTCGGTCAATTATTATGTCAGCACGCCGTGTAGATCCTTACATTGAACTTCCTCATATACTTCGTATTCACCACGTTCCCTTAATCTGTTAGCAATTATTGAGCGGACGTGTTATGTCTGTCAATTCGCAGTAATTCGCCCTGAGGGCAGGAACCTAGCACGTGGGGTAACGTTTCATGCTCATTGCATCTCCTGCAATGGGTATTGCTAAGGCTTATAAGGCTTCTTTTAGCACTTTAAAAATAAAATTTAGCATTTATACAGGGTGATTCACGAAGATTTACCGTCACTTACGGAGCTTATTTTCGAAGACATTGAGCAAAAAATGTCATATAAACATTTGTCCTAATCTCAATTTCAGAGTTACACTAATTTGAAGTTGTTTGTAAAATACCTTTATTTTTGTCCACACCTGCGGAGTAACGGTTAGCGCGTCTCGCCGCGAAACCAGGTGGCCCGGGTTCGATTCCCGGTCGGGGCAAGTTACGTGATTGAAGTTTTGCCCGGGGTTTTCCCTCAACCCAATATGAGAAAATGCTGGTAACTTATGGTGTTGGACCCCGGACTCATTCCACCGGCATTATCACCTTCATCTCATTCAGACGCTAAATAACCTGAGATGTTGATAAGCGTCGTGAAATACAGTAGAACGTCTATTATCCGTGGTAATGAAGGGGATGGAGTGAACGGTTGATCGAAAAATTCGGATAATCCGTACAGTAGTGGATCAAAAGTTCACTAATTTAAGTCCGGTTGTCAACGACTGGTTTTTAAGGGGCAAGGAAGCCCTTTGTAATGAACTAATGGCTGTCTTAGGAAAGATAGGAATAAATGAGGTCCCATGTTGTAGATTTACATACTTTTTTACACTTTATCCTTGTTTTTTTTTTTTTATTAAATCGCGCAGTTATAATTCCAATCTCGTATTCTGATGCGAAATGAGCCACAGTTTCTCTTTCTCAAATCATTCAATTATTACCATTTTTTCGATACTTAGCACAACACTTTTTCTGTTAACACCCGTGGAAGACATTTTATATACAAGTTATATTATAGAACGAAAATTTGAACAGTAGATAATTCTGTGTAACGATAAAGGCTTATAATAACACTCTGTAGCAAAAAAAAAAAATGTAGAACCTATAATGATGTACAAAACAATACTTCATGTAAGTTATTTATTTCTGAAGAAAAAAAGAGCGAGAAGTAGACGGTCGGATAATCCACCAATCGGTTAATAGGGTGACGGATAATGGGGGTTCTGCTGTAACCTACTAAAATAAACAAATATATTATGCTTTAGTTTTAAGGGTTAAAGAATATTACAGATAAAGAATAAACTATTCAGGAGTGTCATTTCTTTAATTGGCTAGTGTTCGGAAACAAAAAAAATGTGTTGTTTGCTTTGTACAGATTTTGGTTTTTAAATTAACTAAAAATTACATTATTCTTACGCACTTATCACAAAAATTATTACAAATATCAGTAACTTGATTCTTTACAGTTTAAGTATGCATTCTAATATTAAGTCTTGAAGAATTTACAAGAATGGCGTGATTTGTAACAATTGTTGTGACAAATGCGTAAGGAGCATGCAATTTTGTAGTTAATAATCGAAAAAATATTCTGTACGAAGCAACTATGATTCCCACCGTGGCTAACGAGAAAAACAGCCTTCGGCACGAATTGGAGTCACGTGATTATCATGGTCCAGTCACGGCCATCTTGACAATCGCCTAATATAAATACATGTTCAAAATTCTAAAAAAACAAAGGAATTGCTATATTAAACTCTTGTTAAACGTTCATTTATATATAAACATGTTCAGTGTTGGCCATGTTATGACTAACGGATTCCCGGCATATTGCGTAATATAAAGAATACTCTTCGATAATGGAATTCGTGTACAAGAGCATCATGATGTCAAGAAATGGGACTTATCATTTAGACGATTGGCACTGTCGTATATCACATGCTGTCTTCTTATTAACTATCCTGCATCAGTGTGTGTGTGGAGCTCATCCCATTATTGGTCTGAATATGATGCAACACGTGATTCACTCAGTAATGATTTTAATTGTGTAAGCATTATTATTTTTTATTTTTAGCAAGTACGTGTCTTGACAAAGCGATTTGTGTAGCATAATAAGTCTGACCGTTGACATTTCTTGCTCAAAAAGTCTGATCTTTATTGCCGCTCTGTTCAGTGTATTGACGTGGTTATCAAAGACTGGCAGTTGCTTCAAATGACCATGAAATCCATAGGACTATAGGTGATTTTTAAATATCCTCCTGTTTATAGATTGGAAAGTAATTTAGAGAGAAACTAAGATGATCTAGAGTCAGACGTTAAAAAATAAACAAAATCGCTAGTGAATAGAATTTAAAATATTCACCAGCAAAAACAAAATAATGGCCTTTTGTGGAAAGGATCCTATATAAGCAAAACTAATTTTAAATGCCAGTACAATTGAATAAGTAATGAATTTCAAGTAGTTGGCTGTATATAGTAACGCATTAGAAAGCAAAGCTATGTATAAGAATAATTAAACAGATATCAAGATACAGGATGATTCAGAAAAATATTAAATATTTCAGGGGGTGACAGTTATAGAACATTCTGAGTAAAAACTCTCATATAAACATGTGCCAAATTTTCAGTGGGTGTGAAGATACAACTGATTGAATGACATCCATAATAAACCTTATAAATAATATGAAGGAACAACAAATTACTACGTACAAAGGAACAATACTGTAGCTATTCTGAGATCGTCTGAGAACAACACTGTTCATAATGGGTTAGGAACATCTGGATTAGAAGGATGGGCATGTGATTCCATCATGACAGGAGCCACTGTACATTTTAGCCGCCAGGTGATACATCATCTAAATCTCACATTTCCCTACGACGGATCGGTCGCGGTAGTCGCGTGTATTGGCCAGCATGGTCCCCAGACTTTACTCCTATCAATTTTTGTCTGTGGGGTGGATGAAGGGCGAAGTGTACAAAAAAAAGTAAACACAAGTGACGAATTAGTTTCTCGGGTTGTAAATAATGCTGTCCTAATAAAAGAACAAGATGGCTTCAGAAGAGCAACACTTACTGTTATCAACAGGGAGGAAAAACATATTGAACTGTTACAATGTATCGAGACCATGTCACACAACCAGTAAAATACTGTCGTATGTCGAAAATCATATATTACTTTCGTAAATTATTTCTAAACCTGTTTTACTGATTGGTCGTACGAAATTCTAATAATAAAACAGTAAATTATCAGAGATTTTGGTACCCATTTATTAAAATATTTTAGAGCAGTATTTTACTAGGAAATAACATAGGGTAAAGGTAGGAAATATTGTGATACGAGTAATATCGTGATAGTTCTTTTTGAGAATTTATTACAATTTTACTGAGCGAAAGAAGAATCGGTTTTGTGCAGAAACTTGTCCACGAACATTCCCTTAATATGTTGACGCAAAAATCTATTTTCCTCTAGTTCAGAAAATTTGTAATGAATTCTCAAAAAGAATTATTACAATATAACTAGTATCACAGTATTACCAAGCTTTACCCTATCTTTACAAATCACAATTTTCGAGTTACGACAATAATTTACTGGGGGTGCGATATGAA
This sequence comes from Periplaneta americana, assembly GCF_040183065.1. Classification (NCBI taxonomy): domain Eukaryota; kingdom Metazoa; phylum Arthropoda; class Insecta; order Blattodea; family Blattidae; genus Periplaneta; species Periplaneta americana. The sequence continues at coordinate 13,320,140 of NC_091132.1, forward strand.
TAAGCAATAAATGTAATCATTAATCATTTGTCTTTTCTTCTCGCTACCAGCAGCACTTATTATGCGTAACATTCAAACAGCTGTATCCACACACCCACTGAAAATTGGACACATGTTTATATGAAAGTTTTTATTCAGAATAGTTCATACTACCACATCCTGAAATGTTTACTATTTTTCTGAATCACCCTGTATGTGTGGCATAATTTAAAGAAGGTGTTGGAGAGAGGGAAGGACGGTCACTATGGTGAAATTTTGTAGTGTTTCAGCTGTTCTGCTCTTCTTTAGGAATCAGAAATTTAAAGATTGCCTGAAGGCATTTCGGAAAGGATAGAAATGGTTGAAATGAATTTTTAACAGCGGTAATTGCTCCTACGGATTCAGAATCTTCAGCAAACCATTCATGTGAATTTAACTTCGTGATCAATGTTAAAATTAAGATTTATTTCGTTACGAGATCTTCCTTTGCAGACGTCTAGACAGGTCACAGAATCGTTTGGAAAGTGGAAGTGAAGAGAAAGTTTCCTTTTCTCTCTTGGTATCGAACCCATAGTATTCCAGCAGATAGTCGCTCTGCTGGTCAAGCTAAACATTAATTAATGAATAAATAGTACTTTTACACGTCATTATTTTATATTAAACTATGGCGTACGCAAGAATATCATGAAGAATATGTGAAAAAAGTTACGAGTATGCTTTCTGCTTAGTTTTAAATCATAGCGCTTTTGTTTTTTTTTTGTTTTTTTTTTAATGTATACACGCTTTGACTTGTATGGTTATATCGCACGTGTAGGATCTTTGCGTGTATCAGGAGACCGTTTTTAATATTGTTGAGTTCCTGTTTCCATTGTCGTATGTTGTAGATGGCTTGTGTTCATGTAACTAATTTAGATTTTGTTTTGATGTTTATGATATTGGTGATATTGTAAATTTACAATCCGGCATTTGGTTTTGTGGCTGAGGGAAATCATAAAAAACCCAGTCAGATTGGCCGGCCACGGGGTTTGAACCCTGTACCTCCAGAATGCGAGTCTCAAATGTAGTTGTCTGAGCCTCTCGCTCGGTATATCGTGATCTGCGTGTTATAAATTACAAAAAAAAAAAAAAAAAAAAAAAGCTTCCAACTTACTATTATTGAGTTCTTAAACTAGAGTCTGGAATTTCCAAAGCCATATGTTGTCTTTTCCATAGAAATTCACTACACATTTCTCGAAAAGGTCCATCAGTTACAATCATAGTTAACCCACAGTCTAATACATACAGTCACGAAGCTCAATACATAGGAAATATGCATCCAATAACAGTTCAACTTTAGTTGCTAGCCATTAGGATCGCTACTATCGCCTCATCACAGACAATGCGAAATAGTACCGGCACAGTCTATTGTTCCTAGTACTCTCGGTTGCTAACCGCTTGGAGCGCTGTATCACGAGAAATGCAAAAATCATTTCACGCTTCTTTCTCAAAGTTATTCAGCGATAGACGCCATTTCCAAAAATAGTGTATTTAGCTATTCAGTGTTTTGTTTTTTGTAAAACTTTAATGCAAAACTTTAAATATTTTATATTTTGTGAAATGGAGAATTGAGACCCTCGCTATAATAACAACTTAAAACGTTATCAAGACATCTTGTTGACTGTAGTTAAAAATGGACCGTTTATATAGATGGCCTGGAAGAGCATAAGTGACATGCAAATGTTTTAATATATGATATATAATAAATATAAATAAGTATTATAACTTATATATGTAATTGAGATGTTTTAAAATAAAATTCACCACTTATAACTTAGTGTAAGTTATGTCGTTTTCCGTTTTCAGCATGTTTTGGATCCATAAAATATCTACCTCCTGATAAAATATTATTTCCCTCCAACGAACACAGCGCCCTCTACAAACATTTGAATGTCATTCTGCTCAATGCTGGTATAGCTGATGTTCTGTATTTCAAATTCAAGATTTTATATTTAAGTTTTTGTTCCAGAGAACACCTCAATTTTCGGTATTCATTTCTACAATAAAATTTTAGTGAACTGTAAATTTTCACGTAATATCATGGATGAAAATTACATTTTAAAGTAGCTCATTTAAGCATTGGTCAAATATTTTATGAAAAATACATTCAGCGAGGTATTCCGATACTTTTAGAAAATTACAGAACGTTTTGTCCATATTTCATACAGTAGCAGACATGAAAAATAATTGTTTAATGATTTAATCACTTGTCAATTACTTCGCATTTTCTAGAAAGATAAATCATGGTTAGTTAAGCTGTCTTAATTCCCTTTTATTTTATAGCTTTGATCACATCTTGTTAACTTACAAAAGACTCGTTGCTATGGGAATATGGTTTATGTACTATTCACTCATTATAAGCAGATAATCCTATTGAATTCCTTCTTTGCAAATCATGCTAGCTTAGCCTCTAACCTCTATTCGTCTTCACAGAGTATTAAATCAAGATCTACAGAGCATAATTCCGAAACATATTGTCTTATCTAGTGTTTTCACTTGGTTCTAAAAATAGAATACTTCTAGTAAAGAGCTTTCCTTGATTGATTTTATTGTAATGCATGTATGTCTTATCTTTTAACATAATTGTGAACTTCGTTCCTGTGAAACAAAACCTCTGTAAACATTTCCAGAGAGAAGTGTTTCAAGGTTCAACACTTAACTTACCTTCTAAACAGTTTCTTTGATTAAATTCACCATTGCGAAAGTAGTTTTCTCCTTGTAGTCGCCCGAAATCTTGAATTTACACAAGTGAAATGATTTGGACAAGCAACGTGTCTAATACTACGTTAAAACAAATTTCATGTTGGCCAAAACTTTCGTTAAAATGTTGTGAATTGAAGACGACATACAAATATTTTTTATATAGAAAAATTAGTTCGGAACACGTCAGTTATTCGAGAATATTCACCCTGAAGAACCGTGCACACACAGTCTGCTCAAACGCACGGACAGAAATATACGAGGAGGTTAGATGTCCAATCGACCAGCACAACCAAGTCTGTTCATTCTAGACAATCAAGTTAATGTGGTGCCTCTTCATTTGTGCTGACGTAAACACAGTTTGTATGCAAACTAACAAAGCGTGGTGATGAAATGAATATCATTGTACATTTGCCGGTAGGTAGCAATTTACTGTATCATTTGAATCAATTCAATTCCCGAGGCATATCTAATGATTCCCGAACTTGTTACGTCGATGGGTGATGAAAGGTCAGGAGAATGGTTGCATGTATCGATACCGAAGGCTACTTCGTGGCTTCCTCTGTAATGAGATCGACATTCATTTTTTTTTCATTTCATATAAATGTCTCGTGAGTTACTACCCACTCGAAGCACCGTTCACAAAGCCATGAATGAAAACTGAGCGATTATCGATGAAAAAATTACATAAATAGTGGTCATGCGTCACGATTGCTGCGTCCAACATCCATTGATTCTTCATCTGTTTTCTCTTCACTCGAAAAGATAAATTTTTGTTGTGTACAGAAATTGTATACTCGACAGGAAGCTGTGACCAATGTAAAATTCACATCTCGATAAATTTCACAACGGATATGTTGTTGCCCTTATTGTTGTTGTCATTACCATCATTGTCAGATTTTACAATGTAGTAAAACATCTTCTTCTACTCATTCTCAGGATTATAAAGGTTACTAATAATATTTTTCAAACCAGTTTTATCAAACTATGAAAACAAAAAACAAAAAAACAAAAAATACTGCAGTTACATCATTAATTGGTAACCATAACATTGTTATAGTCTCTCTGACATCTTTAATATTTTTCCTGCATGTAATAAACACTTATTTCTGAAAAGTAGACTACTCTCAGACACGTACAGTTGTTTATTTTAATACATTACTGTTTTATTTGTCCTATATAAAATATATTAAAATTTACATAATGTTTTGTTACCTAATTTTTCTATTTTCAAAGAGATGGGCATTATTTTAGTCTACCTTTTGCATAAATGCATGTTAAATCAGTATAGCCTACAAAATTTCATAATTCTATCTTTAATGGTTGTTATAATTCCCTGGGTGTCTGGAGTCTGGAAATTTGTATGAATGTGAGTGTGATTGTGGTTGTGCCGGGTTAATATTAATTAACCAATCATCACAAATAAAAAAAAAATACATCAGGACTGTCGCTGGGCAGTAACCTGAACACACGTTTCAGCTTCACATTGTTGACAAGTAACTACATCTGTTAGCATAACCATAAAAAGCATCTAATAGATGCTATAGAGTTACCAACAACGGAAAAAAAATGGTTGTGAATTTATGAAATAATATGTGTGAAAATTGTCACATTATGGAAAATTTAATTTAAAGTAAAAAGTGAATTCTAAAAATTATTATTAGTAAACGTTTTTATACTTTTATCAGATATTTAAGTTCTAATAAGTTTTTGTTGTGGTACCTTGTAATTTTTGTCCAATTGTGAGTTCATTTCCTTATAAAATTTTAGAAATTTAGAGCCTGCATTTTCTGATAATATTTGTGATATTTTACGTAAATATACCCTTAAGGGGAGTCTGTACTGCCATCCCATCAATGTAAAGCAGGGTAATAAAAAATAAAGACCGTCATTTTAGCCTGTTACATACAATAATACTTGAAGAATAACCCCTAAACATTTCAAATGTGTATCTTATGTAAGTCCTGTGAAAAGTGCACCTAAATTAGATGAAATTTACATTGCTGGGATAGGCAGTACAGACTTCCCTTAACCATAGAAACATTAACGGATCCAGAAATCATAAAAGAACTTTCCGAGTGATAAGTTATTTATGAAAGGCCCTGCATTATTGATTAATTCATATATTTGATCTAAAATAGATTTAAATAATTTTGGATTTAATAAAGAAAAACACTATGAATTTATGCATCAACCTAATATTTTGAAAATATAACTTCCAAAAAGGCTCTCTAATACAAAATGCAGGAACGAAACTCAAAAGTGAAACAAAAATAAACTGACATCCGCTTCCAGAACAAGGATGAAGAAAAAAATCTGCACAGCGAACAGAACTGAATCAAGACTGAAGTATATGGAGTTCCAGTTGTAATGTATTCTTTTGGCATTATAAAGTGGACACCGAACGACCTCGAAAACTTCAATGGAACCACAAGGACGCAACATGCTAAACAGACACACAAAGAAATCCAAAAGACCCTGTGTGAACAAGAGCGAGTAGCAACATCTGGATGATAAGGCTTCATTGACGTCAAGCAATTATATCACAACTTCTGACAAATTTTTCTTGTAGCTTCTATTGGGGACAGGGTTATTTTGAGAGCCTCAAATCTAAGACACGAGACTCCCAGCCATGCTAAGATGTTAACGCCCTTCAAAATCCACAACCTAGGCCGGGTTTGAACAAGCGTACTTCGGATCCTAGCTGGGTACCACTTAGAGCAGCGGTGACCAAACTGGGTAAGGAGAGTTTCCTGTACATTGCTCTCTGTCTCGCTCACGTACTGAAGGTAAGCAGTGTCGGTACCATGTAGCTCTACAAACCCTCTATCTCTACGAGCAGGAACAGAAGGTTTCGTACAGAATGGGAAGAGGAATTTATTCGCTGTTCTGTCGGAGAAAATGTAATATGTTGCTTTGCTCAACGGTTCAATTAGTAGTAGCATATAGAAGCGACATTACAGGGCATAACGCTGAATACACAGGCATAACAGATATTATTATTATTATTATTATTATTATTATTATTATTATTATTATTATTATTATTATTATTATTATTATTATTATTACTAGCCGTACCCGTGCGCTCCGCTGCACCTGTTAGAAATAAATATAAAGTAATTACATAATTAAAATAGGACGTTTGATCCAGGGAACATTCGTGTTTGATAGAAGGATAAATCGTTTAATATGTTACTTAATTTAAATTGCATCCAAATAATTAAAATGCGATCATTTTTGTTCAGAGACACTCATTTGGTGCAATGACATGTTTCTTAATTTTTATTACATGCAACCATAGTTTAATGAAGATTGACATCATTTAGATTTAATGTGTATATTTTATTTCACTTGTTATAGGTTTCCATTTAATTATGGTAATAGCTTAATTTTAACCCTTGTTTTCTACGTATTCAGTAAATGGCGCTTGGCCCACTATGGTTTTGAACCCTTCAAATAACTTAAATTATATTATATAATATTACGTTACATTATATTATATTATATTATATTATATTATATTATATTATATTATATTATATTATATTATATCAGAAGTTACTGTAATAACATTATAGCATTATGTCCATCTAGAGAAACTACACTTTCCAATGGTGAATTAATAATTAATTATACAAATCGGTTAATTTAGCTTCCGATATTACTTCATACAAATACAGAAACATTACCTGTAGGCTATCTTTCATAGCTTTCGATTGTTGCTGTCCAAGGCCCCTTATAGACGAAGTCATTTGTTTTTTAATTCATTACACGGCCTTAGATGGCAGTTATTTTAATTTTAAAACTCATTTATCTCATTAAATATCAGTCCTATCAAAATTTTTCAAGAAATAAAACTTATCGCAAATTATTTTTAAAGAAACTTTTGTTATGTAACATTTTTCACAGAAATCAATAATAAGCGAGATATTTCGATTTATTTAATTCAGGCCCCCTTATAACCCCCCTTTTAAATAATATATTTTGAATTCCATATAGCCTATAATCTAAGTTACAACGAACTTAATATATATTCCAATTTTCATCGAAATCCGTTCAGCCATTATCGCGTGAAAAGGTAACAAACATACAGACAGACAGACATACAAACAAAAATTTCAAAAAAGCATTTTCGGTTTCAGGGTGGTTAATTATATATGTTAGGACCAATTATTTTTGGAAAATCGAAAATTACCAGAAAAATTTCGGCTACGGATTTATTATTAGTATAGATTATTTATTCATAAGCAAGTGTTACCATAATTATTATATATGCCTGCGTGTTTGAATATATAGGCCTACATCTTCCCTCGAAGGATAAAATAATTACTACGCTATATCTCAATTTTAACTTTTTTAAATCTTTTGATAACTTTTATCAGTTATTTAGGCCCTACTAGTTATTGATTTAATAATAATAGTAATAATAATAATAATAATAATAATAATAATAATAAAAATAAAAATAATAATAAAAAATAAAAAAAAATCTGAAAGTTAGAATTTATAAAACAGTTATATTACCGGTTGTTCTGTATGGTTGTGAAACTTGGACTCTCACTCTGAGAGAGGAACATAGGTTAAGGCTGTTTGAGAATAAGGTGCTTAGGAAAATATTTGGGGCTAAGAGGGATGAAGTTACAGGAGAATGGAGAAAGTTACACAACACAGAACTGCACGTATTGTATTCTTCACCTGACATAGTTAGGAACATTAAATCCAGACGTTTGAGATGGGCAGGGCATGTAGCACGTATGGGCGAATCCAGAAATGCATATAGAGTTTTAGTTGGGAGACCGGAGGGAAAAAGACCTTTGGGGAGGCCGAGACGTAGATGGGAGGATAATATTAAAATGGATTTGAGGGAGGTGGGATATGATGATAGAGACTGGATTAATCTTGCACAGGATAGGGACCGATGGCGGGCTTATGTGAGGGCGGCAATGAACCTTCGGGTTCCTTAAAAGCCATTTGTAAGTAAATAATAATAATAATAATAATAATAATAATAATAATACTGATAGCTTTATCAGTCGCAGCAATAGTAATAATTAATATAACAACCATAAATAATAATAATAATAATAATAATAATAATAATAATAATAATATAGAGAATATTATGTGCTACTGTAGTAATGAAACGAGCTATTAAACTCTAAGGACTGAAATCAGCCTTAAATCATCGTCATGGAGACAAAGATGACATAAATTAATAAACGCAAGGAAGCCAGCTATCTAGTGGCGAAAGAAATAGCCCGTCCTCTTAAGCCGTACAACGGAAGAGAGTTTTTTAAAGGCGTAATGATCAAGGTGGCTGAAATAATTTGTCCAATGAAAGTTGTTAATTAATTTTGAAAAAACTGCGCATTTCTCGACTAAATATCCAAAAGAGAATTCAGGAGATTTCTGATTGTGTTTATGAGGAATATTTAAAAAAAGCAAGGAAATTTGTATATATCTTTTATTGGCTCTTGATGACAGTAGTGACAATACTGATACAGAAAAGCTTGCTATTTTTATTCTCGGGGTTGATGAACCACTCAATGTTAGTGCCGAACCACCACTGGTTGTAGTTTTCATGTCATGTACCTCTCCCCGTCTCCTTAGTTCATAGACTGTCTCTCGAGTGTAATCACTGCCGTTCGAGTTTTGATGGAGGAGAATGAGGACTTAAATTATTGTAGATTCTCCTAATAATTACTTACGGTTAGGTGCCTATTGTGCACCCTGAATTTATAGGATGAATGAGGATGAGATGTACTAGCCCACCGGCCGCATGTGACCCCTCACCCGCTCACCCAATGCGGGCCTCCTACCCTCCCCCGCTCTAAGTTCCTACCCCCAAGGTGACCAAGCAGCATAGGATCCATTCCAACGGCCCTTCCAAGGCGTCGAAGCGCCCTTAGAAGTGCTCTTAAGGAATGAATCCTGGCAGAGATATTGCGGACGGCTGGGAACCCAGGAACGGTTGCGGAGAGGACGCCCCTTCCCGTAACCGGACGAAGACATGCGTCTTGACCTGAATATGGCTATGGAAAGAGAAGGGAAAATGGATCGTGGCAATGAAAATTCCAACCCGGTATTTGCCTAAGTAACTGTGGAAAACCACGGAAAAAACCACAGGTTGGTCGGTCCGGAAATCGAACCACGAACCTATAGAATGCGAGTCCCATGCCATGCGATACGGACGGCTTTTAGAGAACTCGGAAGTTCATTGCCGCCCTGACATAAGCCCGCCATTGGTCCCTATCCTGAGCAAGATTAATCCAGTCTCTACCATCATATCCCACCTCCCTCAAATCCATTTTAATATTATCCTCCCATATACATCTCGGCCTCCCCAAAGGTATTTTTCCCTCCGGCGTCCCAATTAACATTCTATATGCATTTCTGGATTCATCCGTACATGCCTTGCCCATCTCAAACATCTGTATTTAATGTTCTTAATTATGTCAGGTGAAGAATACAATGCGTGCAGTTCTGTGTTGTGTAACTTTCTCCATTCTCCTGTAACTTCATCCCTCTTAGTAATTTGGGTGTATAATTTCAATTTGTTTAGGTCTGTTCGACCTTTAAAATCGCTGGAGCAATCACTATATTATTAACTGACCGAAATCTACTGTTCTCCAACCAGGAGATCAACCGTGAAAGGAATGTGCTTACTATTGCGTCATCTATTGGAACGAAGTAGATAAATAATATTACCGTTATAACGTCAGTTTAAAAACCATGCGTTCTCCTGCATATGTTAGTTCCTGTATGGAGAGATTAAAGACCAGGAGATTAACTGTGATCTAATTTTGTAACTAGGGTAGTATCAATATGTCTGTATCAATGTTATGGTTTGTGCTGTGAGAGCAAGCCAATAGAGATACGAGTACCCACGTGTGTGACCTTATGACATCAACATTCATTCACAGCATTACCCCCTTCGTCTCATCCGGTAGAGACTTTCTCGTGGTTGGAGTACGGTAAATACATGGTGTGTGGATAAGCTTCAGGGCTTCTACAGCGTTGTCTTGGTGTTATTGGCTGACGTTTCGACCGCTGTGTTGTGGCCATCTTCAGAGCAGTTGGTCAGCCAATAACACCAAGACAACGCGGTAGAAGCCCTGAAGCCACACACCATGTACATCAGCCGCGGAAGCCTACGCAAACACAGTAAATACATCTTTTTTTGATCCCCAAATATTTTTCTAGGCACCTTATTCTCAAACACCCTTAACCTATGTTCCTCTCTCAAAGTGACAGTCCAAGTTTCACAACCATACAGAACAACCGGTAATATAACTGTTTTATAAATTCCAACTTTCAATTTTTTTGACAACAGACTGGATGACAAAAACTTCTCAACCGAATGGTTGAGTGGAAGAGAAGGCCTTACGGCCTTAACTCTGCCAGCTAAAATAAATCATTATTATTATTATTATTATTATTATTATTATTATTATTATTATTATTATTATTATTATAACAGGCATTTCCTCCCAAGTGTCATTTATATTTAAATTTCATAACAGGAATATTAGAAAGTAATATTCAACATTTAAACACGAAACTACATCCTGCTTCTGGTATGTATTCTTTCTTTTTTGGGTCGGTTTTGTTTATGGGAATATTTCTTCATGTAAAGAGCAACACATTTCTAAGCACGCAATAGGACTCTACAGTCAGTATTTTTCCCACTATTTGAATGACGGTTTGCAAAAGAGATACGAAATTAATAACGTAATGTTTGGAGCCTACGCAAGCAACTGAATTACAATCATTAAAAGACGAAAAATTCCCGTCGCATGTCATAATTTGAGTATCAATGCGGCTTCCACGCGTGGGTGCAGCTACGAAGGCTTGCGGTAAGTGTGGGGAAGAGAAGTGCCTTATTGTTATTAAATTATACTTTACTTCAAGCCAAAACACAGTACTGTAGCTTGGGTAACCTTTGTTACTCCTTTCATTGAATTTAGATTCGAATAAGCAGATAATTAGGTAATCCATGGCGAATCCTCGGTCCTTTCTTACAAAATATAATCTCGTTATCACATTCCACTAACGCCGGGGAGTTGATACAGCGTCGTTAAATGATTTAAAATAAGACAGCAGTGTTGTATTACCTAGAATAAATTTGAACAGAACTTTTTCCAAAATGGTTGAAAGTATAATATAAAACAATTTAAATAAAAAATAGTTGAAAGTACAATATAAAACAATTTAACTAAAAAAGTTGAAAGTACAATATAAAATAATTTAAGTAAAAAAAGTTTAAAAGACAGTATAAAATAATTTAAATTAAAAAAAATATTTTAAAGTACAATATAAAACGATTTAAGTAAAAAAATAGTTCAAAATACAATATAAAATAATTTGAAAGTACAATATAAGTAAAAATAGTCAAGGTACAATATAAAATAATTTAAGTAAAAGAAAAGTTGAAAGTACAACATAAAACAATTTAAGTAAAGAAATAGTTGAAAGTGCAATGAAAATAATTTAAGTAAAAAAATAGTTGAAAGTAAATATAAAACAATTTAAGTAAAAGAATAGTTGAAAGTAAATATAAAACAATTTAAGTAAAAATATTTGAAAGTACAATATACAATTTAAGTAAAAATATAGTTCAAAGTACAATATAAAATAATTTGAAAGTACAATATAAAACAGTTTAAGTAAAAATAGTTGAAAGTACAATATAAAACAATTTAAGTAAAAAAGTTGAAATTACAGTATAAAACAATTTAAATAAAAGAATAGTTTAAAATACAGTATAAACTAATTTAAATAAAAATAGTTGAAAGTAGAATATAAAACAATTTAAGTAAAAAAAGTTGAAATTACAGTATAAAATAATTTAAGTAATAAAATAGTTTAAAATGCAGTATAAAAGAATTTAAATAAAAAATATTTGAAAGAATAATATAAAACAATTTAAGTAAAATAACAGTTCATAATACAATATAAAATAATTTGAAAGTACAACATAAAATAATTTAAGTAAAAATAGTTGAAAGTACAATATAAAGTAATTTAAGTAAAAGAATAGTTGAAAGTACAACATAAAACAATTTAAGTAAAAAAATAGTTGAAAGTACAATAACAAATATTTAAGTAAAAAAATTGCTGAAAGTAAATATAAAACAATTTAAGTAAAAGAATAGTTGAAAGTGCAATATAAAATAATTTAAGTAAAAGAATAGTTGAAAGTACAACATAAAACAATTTAAGTAAAAAAAGTTGAAAGTACAATGTAAAACACTTTAAATAAAAATAGTTGAAAGTACAGTATGAAAAAATTCAAGTAAAAAATTAGTTGAAAGTACAATATAAAACAGTTTAAATAAGAAGTAGTTGAAAGTACAATATAAAATAATTTAAGTAAAAAAAAGTTGAAAGTACAATATAAAACAATTTAAATAAAAAAGTTGAAAGTACAATATAAGTAAGAAAACAGTTGAAAGTACAATATAAAAGATTTCAAATAAAAAATATTTGAAAGTACAATAAAAAATAATTTAAATAAAAAATAGTTGAAAGTACAATATAAAACAATTTAAGTAAAATAAGTTGAAAGTACAATATAAAACAATTTAAGTAAAATAAGTTGAAAGTACAATATAAAACAATTTAAGTAAAATAAGTTGAAAGTACAATATAAAACAATTTAAGTAAAATAAGTTGAAAGTACAATATAAAACAATTTAAGTAAAATAAGTTGAAAGTACAATATAAAACAATTTAAGTAAAATAAGTTGAAAGTACAATATAAAACAATTTAAGTAAAATAAGTTGAAAGTACAATATAAAACAATTTAAGTAAAATAAGTTGAAAGTACAATATAAAACAATTTAAGTAAAATAAGTTGAAAGTACAATATAAAACAATTTAAGTAAAATAAGTTGAAAGTACAATATGAAACAATTCAAAACATGTCTAAAGTTAAGAAGCCTTGGTCTGAAGATGAAAAATTGAAGTGAGATGAAGTTACCTGACGTGTTTGAGGCTTTAAAGGTGGATGTTGTCAAATGTGTAAGACAAATAATAAAATAGCATGTGTCTTAGTGATATTTTTAATAGTTAAGCCTGTTTCGGAACGCTTCGCTTTTTCTGTCCACGGAGAAATTTACAACTAAAGGATTTTACTGAATCTCCTAGGAAACAGATCCTTCTCGATCAACCGTTATGTCAAGATAGCTGGTGTAAACATATCATTTAACAAGCATACTGTAAGTACAGGTATATATTTAAGAAATGTATTTCAAGCTAACATAGACACTGAGTTTTTATTTTTGATAGATGTTTTCAGCGGTGTGTTGTGAAGGAAAACTGACGCCTTGCAGACTTACATTTTTAGAGATAAATGGACAACTATCACCACGCATGTTGTAATCGCAACTTAGTCGTTTGGACGCCTACTTATTGTTATCTTGAGTTTCTCATGGCAAGATGGCCCTGGCACTGAATGAAGTAGTGTGAACTTGGAAAAGGCTTTTGACAGAGTGGATTTTAATAAAATTATGGGGATCCTGAACAAAACTGATGTGAATTGCAAAGAGATGATACTATTAGGTACTAAACTTTACATGAAAGAGCGCGTCAAAATCAGTATAGGGGCAGAAATGCCAAAGGAATTTGGAATAAGGGGAGGGATACGACAAGGTTACCCTTTATCGTCTACCTTGTTCACTATATACTTGAAGGATTTAGTGAAGAACTTTTTTCAGAACATGGGAGGGGTGATAGTAGGAGGAAAAAGACTAATGTGCGTAAGATTTGCTGCTGATATAGCAGAAGAGGAGCGTATACTAAGAGATATGTTACTGGAGTTAAATGACAGCTGTGAGAAGTATGGGATGAAGATAAATACAAACAAGATATAGGCCATGGTTACTGGAAGAAAAATAAATAAGGTAAACCTGCGAATTCTAAATGAGGCAGTAGAGCAACTGGACAGCTTCAAATAACTGAGGTGTACTATAAGCAATGGATAAAGGGAAGAGAACTTATTAAATTGTATCCATGTTAATTTTTAGATTTGTCTGAGAAGTACAGTATAAGTGCATTATAAAAATGTAAGTTTTAATTTTAGTGCTCATTTTTCACAAGTTTGTTTTTTTTTTTATTGAAAAGGAATACTTTCTCAACTTTTTTTTATAGAAAAGTGAAATTTTCAAGTATAGGCCTATTTATTTAGTAGCTTTACAAGTACTGAGACAATGTTTTCGCAAATCTAATATACCGTAAATAAGTATTACCGAAGATAGTGTATTACAAATTTTGAAAATATTCGCATGGAAAATGTTTGTAAGGAAATGAATTAACAAAGCAACTACTGTTACATCATAAGCAAAAGATACGTGCCCATGTGTTGTAAAAATGTCAGCTCTATAGCTTCAGCAGGTTTCAAGAAAACAATTTAATATTCTGACGATAGGAAGTTGCGCACCAATATTACCTTAAAAGCATAATGCGATAAGAGTTTTGTTATGTAATATTAGTTACACTTAAAACATATACAGTACTTAGATAACTTTGCTGAGTACTATAATATTGTTTTGATTAGTTTATTGACTACTTTTATAAGGCTAAAGATACCACTAATATCAATTCCAACTTATTATGTCATACTCAGCTTTTTTTTTTTTGATATCACTTTCTTAATGAATGATCTTTCATCGACTTAGTATAATCGTACTGCTATGGAATTTATGTGAATATTCCTTCTTAACTCTTTATTATGTTATTAACATTTAAAACACAACAGCAATATTAAGAAATTGGTGTTAGTAATTTTGTATTACAGACAATATAGATAATATCAAACATAAAAAAGCCATATAAAAATAACGACGTTTCGTTTGAAGTTTGTGCACCACTGTTTTCTTAATCCAACAGGCTGCTCATTCCTCCTTCCATACCTAGCGCTTGATGTCCGCGCACGACGTCAAAGTCAGAGAAATGTTCTTGCTTTGACATCACTGCACTACACCCTTTCCGCAGACATTTTGTGGCAATAATATCTCCTGAAAGATTTTTTTCCTATTTTAACTTTCGATATCGAGCCACTACACATATTCAGTCTTACTAATAAACAGTGTATATGCAGAGTTGAGACAGAAAACGTTACTAATAAACCGTAAATAAGCTATGGACGTATAAACAGGCTGTAACTATACAATGGGAATTGCTTTGCAGTAATATAGACGAAAACCCTTGTTTAAGCATTGTATATAGAGAAAAAATGGCCGCCTCTCTAACAGCTGTTCGTATCGACTGTAACCACAGAAGAACTAACCAAAGATCATAGAATTATTAGAATAATATTGCTGTAGCTTGTACTCTTTGACCAAAATGTAGTGTGGTAATCGATTAGAGCCAGTTGTACTATCGATATTTAACACGCCACACTAGAGCGCTCTACCGGATGCAATAGAGAATCTCAGATATTCTACAGAGTGTAACAAAAGTTTCTGGTACAGTGAAAATTTTAGTTTTTTTTTTTTCCAAATATTTGATGGTAAATATCACATTTTCAGCCAAATTAATAATTAACTATTGCGTCACACCACAATCAAGACGTAGTACCAACTCCTACACCATATAATTTGGCCACGGTTTCTGAGAAAATGGAAATCAACAAGAGAATAATTTTAACATACTGTTACAGAAACTTTTGTTACACTCTGTATTACCTTTCGTAACGAAGTAATGACGAAACTGTGACGTAGCTGTGTAACAGTTGTACTGTTATACACGACGTATGTAGTGATTATTAGTAAGGAATTTACACACGACGTATAAACGAGCTACTCATTGTATAAGACAGTTAAAGGTCTGTATATAGGGTTTTTATTAGTAAGGCCGATTTTGTATTGTAGTTATTAAGACCTTGTTGATTTTTTCATGTTCTAATACATTCCATAATTTTGCCAATGGAACACTATCAAATGCTTTTTCTAAGTCGACAAATTAATTAAAAATGAGGACATAATTTGGGACGGAATGCTCTAGAAGTGCAATCCTTGAAATATGTAGATTACGATGGTTTGTTTATAATTTAGACCTTAACTATTAGAGGATTATTCGAGGTGGTTATCGCAAGCTGTCATTTTATGAGTAGTAGTTCTTGTGCCAATTCAGAGAACTACGACCTGAAATGAGACCAGAGCAAGTAACGTGTTTTTTGCCAACATTGAAACAATTATAGTGCAATATTCTGTCGACGAGGTCACGACAATTAGCAACTTTATATGGCTAAGAACGGGAGCAAATATATTAGATGGAAAACCGTCATTAAAATTTAATACTTTAACACGAGACTGATGTACAACTTAAGTGCTATCATAATATTTGTCGCTGTTTTGTCCACACAATAGTTATTAATCCTGTGATGAAATTTCTAAAAAGCTCTCCATACGGCAGAAACGTGCAGTGTATAATTGCGGCGCGTGCAAATTGCTTGTCGGAGCATTATTACGCGTGCTTGTAGGAACACGATGGCAGGGGCGTGACTGGATTAACAATGAAAGCAATTTCGTACTCCCAGCCGGTGCCGAGAGCGAAAGGGAACTCGCTGCAAGCCCGCCCATCTCCCGCGAGTTGTAACAATGCGCATTGCAATGAGCGAATTTCACGTTGACTGCAGAGACGGTTTCAATCCGGAGATGAAGGCGGAACGATGTTTTCTCTTGTTATATTCACCTTAATAGGATTTTCTTCCGAAGCAGGTCATCACGATCTACATCATCAACAGGGAATAGTAATTAACATCATCATAATCATTACAATCAACGGAACATCAAGCTTTTCAACCAGTGTTGCCAACTGTATTCTTAAAAACCCCCTATGAAACAGTACAGAAACCGCTAAATTGCTACATTGTCAATGAAAAGTGCAATTGAGGACCGTTTTTGCAAAATTGAGATTTTGATGGATTCAATTAACATAAGGTAGGCCTCTACATGATGGTAAAGGCGTCTTAGTAAAATTGGATTATTTCTCTTCATTGTAGTGTGTCAAAGTGTGATCGTTTTTTTTCAAAACTTGCTTTCTGCTATAAGTGAGAGTTATAGCAAAACTTGCTAACTATAGTGTTTTGTCTCTCCTGTAAAATTTAGTTTTCTCAGTTAGCAAGTTTTGCAAAAACGGTCCTCAATTCTTTTCGCTCTGTGAGTGCTAAAAAAACACTAAATTCCTGTAGGGTAAGGCAGTGGTTCCCAACCGTTGAGTCGTGCAGCCCCATGGAGTGTGTCGCGAAATTTTGGAATTGAAAAATAAATTTTATTCCATCCAGAAAGTCTCTTTACAACGCATTTTTTATTTACAACGAAGTCTTTGATATGGTACATTTTATTTTGAGACAGACTTTACCAATGAAACGTGAACACCTGCAACAATGCTTAGTAATTCGTTTACTTTCCTTACTTATAGTCCCGTCGCTCTAATTTCCGGTAGCCAATCGCGTTGCGCGTCGGCTACATTTAAACGTGTGCGTCTTGTGATTCGCTAATTCATTTCTTAAAGCTCGATAAATACTTAATATAATCGCCCGCCATTTTAGCTCTTTCGTTGGCGTTCGCAGAAAGCACACGAAGACGTTATTTGCCGCTCAATTATTTGCTGAATTACATTGCGTTTGATTTATTATCATAGGAGCTACGACGTGATAATGTTTAACGGTGTGGCAAATAGATTCCTCGTATGGTAGCTCGGCAACGTAAGAACAAAAATGGCGAACGATACTACCTACCTAGACTTTATAGAGCCTTCACTTCCTACGACGTAAGCAAAGAGGCGGAGTCACGCCGGAAATAACAGCGTCGGAACTATAGTAATAAATACAGCAGGCTGTAGAGTTTAGAATCGTCGGAACATATTGGTCAGTTTGAGTATGATAGTGTGACTATTTTATGAAAATTCCTTTTTTTTTTTTTTTTAGCTTTTATCATGGACAAATTTTTTATTCGAAATCAAGCTCTGGGTTAGAATTAGATAACAGCAGTGCTAATTCAAATAATGTGCGCGAAAATTCCCTTCAGGGTTGACAAAAACGTATTGAGTTTCGTAAATATAGTGATGAATACTTGCAATATGGTTTTACGTGGCGTGGAGATGAATATAAACGAAATCTCGAGTGTTTTATATACGGAAATGTTTTGTCAGATCAGTTGATGGTGCCGAATAAACTAAAAAGACATTTATAACTGCCCTTTTCAACGTCATACTTGTGTGAATCACCTTTGCTACCATGAAAATAGTGAACTCTAAACAAAGTAACAGACTGCTGCATATTGAAGATGATTTACGTGTCCTGTGAACCATAAGGCCACGTATAGATAAATTCTGTGCAACCCACCAAGCGCAGACTTCACATTAATTTAAATAGGTCAGTTTTCAAAAACGACCATAAAAATCTTTTATCGGATATCCAGCATAGATAGATTGTGATTTTTGACATATACTACGTTTGTATTTTTCTAATTCCACTCAAGCTGCTTTTTTGTTTTATAGAATCTTCGATTGCCTGTTAACATCGATCTACCTACAACAGTGGATATCCAATATTACATAGAAGTTTCAGTGCTATTTTCCTGGCGGAACGCGCTGGAACGGCGTTCTGGTACTTTTTTCTTGCATTTTTCATCGTGGAACCGAAATATGTGTGAATAACTATGTCTTTAATTTAATTTTTCTTTGAATTCCGCTTAGACCTTGAAAGTCGTAGTTGGACGAAAAGGAGGATAAAAACGACAAAATTCCCATGCAGTGAACAGTAATCATCTCCCTTACGCTATAAAATATTCTACACAGAGTTCCACCACCTTAGTATTTAGTAGTATTTATTTATTTAACCTGGTAGAGATAAGGCCGTCAGGCCTTCTCTGCCCCTCTACCAGGAGATTCCAACTACAATATCAACAATAAAATTACAATTAGTATTAGATTTACAATTACAATTACAAATAACATTACAATTAGTATTAAATTTACAATTAGAATAAAATCAAAGTACGAAAAGATTACCTGAATAATTAAAGCTAGATAATTTATCATAGAGAAACAACGAATATTTTATATTTACTGAATTACAAATTAAATCTAGAATAACAAAATTTTATAGTGATGAAATTACTGAATATTGAAATATTTTGTGATAGATTAAAGAAACTATTTACAAGTAATCAATTACTGACCAAGTGCCTAGTAAGTTTTCGTTTGAATTCAATTTTATTTCGACAGTCCCTGATGCTAGCAGGTAGCGAATTCCAGAGTCTTGGCAGGGCTATTGTGAAAGAAGATGAGTATGAGGAGGTGCGATGGGATGGTATTGTTAGTATTGTTTCATGACGAGAGCGTGTGTTGAGATTATGGTGGGAAGAAAGGTAAGTGAAGCGAGACGACAGGTACGAAGGAATAGAAGAGTTCAAGGTTTCGAAGAGAAAGAGAAGTGAATGTAAATTTCTTTTCTTATCTAGTTTAAGCCAACCTATTGCTTCCAGGGATGGGGTAATATGATCATATTTACGAACATTGCTTACAAAACGTACACACAAATTATGAGCACGTTGAAGTTTCATTTTGTTGTCGCTGGAGAGGTCAGTCAGTAAAATGTCCGCATAGTCGAAATAGGGAAATGCAAGTGTCTGCACAAGGGACTTTTTTAAGCAAGAGGGAAGATGAACATTTATCCTTTTTAGCACATGGATAATAGAATATACTTTTCTGCAGGTTTCTGTGATTTGCATGTCCCAGTTTAGATTATTATCCATGTGAATGCCAAGATTTTTTACTGAAGAACTGAAAGGGATATGCACTGTACTTACTTTAACAGGGGAAATGTCGAGGTGTTTTACAGCGTCGGTTTGCCGTTTGTGTCCTTTTCCTCCACAAGAAAATCACTGGTTGTTATTATTATTATTATTATTATTATTATTATTATTATTATTATTAGACTCTTATTATTATAATTATTATTATTAGACTATTATTATTATTATTATTATTATTATTATTATTATTATTATCATTATTAAAAACAAATATGTGTGTCGCGATATCGTGGACGTTTAGTAAAGTGTGTCGTCAGTCAAAAAATATTGGGAACCAGTGGTCTCTGGTGTCGAACTTTTGAATAACCTTACTTGAAGACTCAACAACGGCCTTTCATTTTGACACGGAATGAAAATTCTTTGGTAATGCAATATTAATCACAGTACAGGGATGTGTACAACAGAAATGCGTCACATAATAATATGTTGCAGCTGTTGATTAATCATCTAGGAAGCGTAGTGTGTTCTAGGTCCGTTACGCTAAGATAATGTAGGCCTATTAGTGAAGTCATGAACCAAGTAGTCCAAGCGGCTTGGCAGACCAGAAGTGCTGTCACTGACCATCCCAAGTGACAAAGTGGCTCGCATGACTGTCCCCTCTCTTGAGGTGTTGTGCGTGACGCGAACCTGGGAGTTTTTAGCTGCTAATTAACGATTGTAGCCCACAGGATGCTCTGAAATGCCCATCTAAACGATGCCTCACACGAAACTTCATCTCTTCTTCTGGATTTTGCATTCTTTGTCACTTGGAACCAGAATGGTCGACCGAATCTTAGCTTTATCATCGTTTTCAAGCTAATTTCTCTATATGAAGGGAGACTTCAATGAAAATCATGAAAATTTTCCAAAAAAAACAATATATATATATATATATATATATATATATATATATATATATATATATATATTGGTTATTTCACTTCTTTCGATTGTATATTTTAATACCCCAAATGGATTTAGTTCAGTTTTGATTACAAATATGTTTAATTTTTAATTAAGAATGTAAGGGGGTGTGGCATTTAAAGAGCTGTCAAAATTATTTCTTCATCAAAGAATTCCTTTTTAAAAATATCCCATTACAAATCTAGTAACTTTTTGTTCTAAAGTTTGCTCCCTGAAGTTAATAGCCTATATGAATGTAGCGGAGGAGAATTTCAATTTACATAAATATTCATTTTAGTTTCAAATCCATTTTTCTGTAAGTTTATTCTTCTTGATTCAACACCAACTTTTTTATGCCAAATATTAATCTGGATGAAATTGTTACTGCAAGTATGTATGAGGCAGCTGCATGTTTCTATGCACTTATTTTCTGAGAAATGCTGCTACCTTATTTTACTAATATTTTTTTTCATGTGTTATAGAAAAAAAAAATTATTTTGTTTTTTTTTTTAATTTCAAAGGATTGTTTGAAAGTGAATAAAAGAGATATTTCATAAAATGAATGCATAGAAATGTTTCTCTATGTTTTGTGAATGTAACCAAAAAAGGAAGCTTCGCTCGTGGATTTATCGGCAAATCTCAGACCTCTTGTGATATTATAGATAATTTGACGGGTACTTAATTTTGTTGTTGTAGTAATATATTAATAATATGTATTCGTAATTCTTTTTAATATTTAAAACTTTGAAATCTTTATATTATGTGAGATTTATTGGAAAATCTAAATGCTTATTCAAACAAATTTTGATTTTTCTTTCATTAAGTTGATTCAAGAAGAGCAGAACAAATTTTTTGACACCTTCCCAGCCTATTATTCCATATTGAATAACAGACTGGACCACTGCCTGCTGGATCACACCCTATGGCTGTTTACACTGCCTGCCCAATCAACGGTTATGCGCGAGTAGCCACTAGGTGGCAGGTAGTGACTTCCCATATACTGATAATGTTAATAGCGATGGGTACTGCCTGCCACCTAGCGGCAAAATAACTTTGATGACCAAGCAGTTCATGCAGCTATAGGATGCGATCCAGCAGGCAGTGAACTGGACTAAATCTAAATGAACAGACGGTATTACATTATACCTACATGTAAGGAGGGATCGTAATTGTTAAAGTTTACACGAGTATATTAATTTTCTTAATTTAGAGCAAAGATAATCTGTATGTTCTTCACAAACTAAATTTTGGTCCATTGTAATGCCTAAATACAGAATGGGTTAAAAGTCACTTTCACCAAACACTTCTTTACAATTAATTAAATTCAATTTACATTTTACTACACATACCTTTAATGACTTCACTCAAAATGGAGGCACTATTTCTCGATACACAATTCACAACGTTTAGACACTGATTTACGGATGAAAGAACATAACTTACGATTTTCACGAATGATGATGCTCCATTCTGTTGCCATATCAGCTGCATATCGGCAAAACGAGGGTTGTTTTCAAGTTAGAAATAATCATCTCTTAATACCTGAAGATACCGGTCGCTGGTAACCGTTTCTTCTAAAAAGAATGGCCACCCCAAACAGTCGCACCAGGAGCATTTAATTCTTTTGAGATAATTTCATGATAACAATGAAAAGACACGACATCGGAAAAACAGTTGACGCACCAACATGGTTGCCAACCCATCACTTACTACTCCAGCTATTCTTTTATTCCAGTTATGACATCTGTATAGCCTATAATATGTACAAGTAAGAAACCTAAGAATGAATATTCAGGAAAGCAATTTTTTCCGCTCCTTGTATTTCATCTGTTCACATGTGAGAATTTTAGGACTTAAGGGGAGGGGATGGTATTTTTTGGTGAAAAATGAGTAAATTAAAAAAAAAATTCTTTAAAATACTCTGTGATATGTGTGGAATGCATAGCATAACATTTTGTGGGTATTTGTGCCCTTATCGGATGTTGAGTCGCCATTTTTAAACTTCCTGCGGTGTGGATTTTTAAATCACTCGCCCACTTTTATTGTTGTTTCCGGTAAATTAAATTTAAAAAAAAATCTTTAAAATACCCTTTGATATGTGTGGAATGCATTGCATAACATTTTGTGGGTATTTGTGCACTTTGTGCCCTTATCGGATGTTGAGACGTCATTTTTAAATTTCCTGCCCTATGGACTTTTAAATCACACGCCCGCTTTTATCGGTTTCCAGTAACTTCATTTTTTTTTTTTGATACATTGCCAGACAAAAATGGATATAATTTCTGAACTATTAAAGAAACATGCATGAAATTTAGAATTCTTTAGACTATTAGGAAACTTTTCTCTGCAACAGAATTTTGTTAATTGATTTCATTTTAAAAATACGTCCGTTTGTTTGCAAGAAAGGATATCAGAAAATTGTTATTAAATTTTAATTGTATATTTTGCAAACGTAGGGACTAATATAAAAATTCTGTTACAGACAGTTTGTAGAACATGCTTTTGCAAATACATTGCAAAAAACTGTTTGAATCTATCTTTAAAAACGGTTTAGATATATCGGTTTTAGTACAATCCTGTATTGGGTATATTTTTTTCAAATTTGTGCCCCCAAAAATTGTTTTATTTATATTTGTATTTGGTTGAGTTGCCACAGTTATGAGCTCTCTACATACAAAGAATTATTATTTTACACCAAATAGAAAAAAGTTTTAAAAAATACCATCCTCTCCCCTTAAGCAATTATTAATTTTTAATAACTTCCTCCATGTGAAGTTATTTTCATATGGAGGAGGTCATATTTTATTTCAATATAAAAGTATAATGACTTTTTTGTTAATATTAAGAGACCACCAATAAAGGCCTTAGATCGCGAAGCTATTGATATTGGAAATGTTCACACATTCGTTCTTACCTGAACAAGAAGTAGAAACACGTGCCATGCCAATAACATACTTCAGGTACAGTTGTTTTAGATTTACCGTCTCGTGTCCACTTAGCAAGCTCAGAACACTAGGTGTACTATATTAAAGGAGTTGAAGTTAACACAGGGGATAGTGTAATTACAGCGGAAAAAGACTAAATAATATTTCACATGGAAAACACAAGTCAAATTTCTCTACAGAAAGCAGGAAAACACAAACAAGTAATACGTTTCATGTTGACAGTCACGTTATCAACTAATAGTTTCAGTCATAAGCCGGGAAATTTCAGTTTATAGCCAAACAACATAGCTAAGCTGTATAAACCGCTTAACGTGTGATTTAAGCGAAAGCGCAAGTGAAAATATTATGGAAATAATACCAGTAAAATAAAACAAATCATAAATAATAGTTACGCAATTTTAAAAAAGTTTTTTTTAACGTTCAAAAGCTTAACGAAGCATCAAATTTCATTATCTATACTATTAATAAATCTGTAGCCGAAATTTTTCTGGTAATTTTTTATTTTCCAAAAATAATTGGTCCTAACATATATAATTAACCACCCTGAAACCGATAATCGCTTTTTTGAAATTTTTGTTTGTATGTCTGTCCGTATGTTTGTTACCTTTTCACGCGATAATGGCTGAACGGATTTCGATGAAAATTGGAATATAAATTAAGTTCGTTGTAACTTAGATTTTAGGCTATATGGCATTCAAAATACATTCTTAAAAGGGGGGTTATAAGGGGGCCTGAATTAAATAAATCGAAATATCTCGCTTATAATTGATTTTTGTGAAAAATGTTACATTACAACAGTTTCTTTAAAAATGATTTCTGATAAGTTTTATTTCTTGAAAAATTTTGATAGGACTGATATTTAATGAGATAAATGAGTTTTAAAGTTAAAATAACTGCCGTCTAAGGCCGTGTAATGAATTTAAAAAAGTGACTTCCTCTATAATGGGCCTTGGACATCAACAATCGAAAGCTATGAAAGATAGCCTACAGAGAATGTTTCTGTGTTTGTATGAAGTGATATCGGGAGCTAAATTAACCGATTTGTATAATTAATTATTATTTCACCACTGGAAAGTGTAGTTTCTCTAGATGGACATAATGCTATAATATTATTACAGTAACTTCTGATATAATATAATGTAATGTAATATAATATAATATAATATAATATGTAATATTATATAATATAATTTAAGTTATTTGAAGGGTTCACAACCATAGTGGGCCAAGCGCCATTTACTGAATACGTAGAAAACAAGGGTTAAAATTAAGTTATTACCATAATTCAATGGAAACCTATAACAAGTAAAATAAAATATACACATTAAATCTAAATAATGTCAATCTTCATTAAACTATGGTTGCATGTAATAAAAATTAAGAAACATTTTAAAGGAATTGTCATTGCACCAAATGAGTGTCTCTGGACCAAAATGATCGCATTTTAATTATTTTGATGCAATTTAAATTAAGTAACATATTAAACGATTTATCCTTCTATCAAACACGAATGCTCCCTGGATCAAATGTCCTATTTTAATTATGTAATTACTTTATATTTATTTCTAACGGGTGCAGCGGAGCGCACGGATACGGCTAGTCTATACTAATAATAAATCTGTAGCCGAAATTTTTCTGGTAATTTTCGATTTTCCAAAAATAATTGGTCTTAACATATATAATTAACCACCCTGAAACCGAAAATCGCTTTTTTTTATTTTTGTTTGTATGTCTGTCTGTCTGTCTGTCTGTTTGTCTGTATGTTTGTTACCTTTTCACGCGATAATGGCTGAACCGATTTCGATGAAAATTGGAACATAAATTAAGTTCGTTGTAACTTAGATTTTAGGCTATATCACATTCAAAATACTTTATTTAAAAGGGGGGTTATAAGGGGGCCCTAATTAAATAAACCGAAATATCTCGCTTATTATTGATTTTTGTGAAAAATGTTACATAACAAAAGTTTCTTTAAAAATGATTTCCGATAAGTTTTGTTCCAGGCAAAATTTTGATAGGACTGATATTTAAGTCTGTCTGTCTGGATGTTTGTTACCTTTTCACCCGATAATGGCTGAACGGATTTCGATGAAAATTGGAATATAAATTAAGTTCGTTGTAACTTAGATTTTAGGCTATATAGAAAAGTCTCTAATCAGTTAGGCTACATGAACACAAGCCATCTACAACACACAATAGAAACAGGAACTCAACAAGAGTAAAAAAAAGTCCTGCTGATATACCCACACATTCTAAACACGCGACATGACCACAGATGTTAAGACGTGAATAATATAAACTTAACAAAAAAAAAAAGATCCACAGTAAGGTTAACATAAAAATGATCTTCGTACACAATCAACTCTATTAATTTGGAGTGATTTATTAAAGGATGCATTCATGACTAATTAAAAAAAATGTTAAACGAATTATATGTGAACCAAATGAGTGTTGTCTGGACCAAAATGATAGCATTTTAATTATTTAAATATAATTTAAATTAAGTATCATATTAAACGACTTATTCTTCTGTCAAACACGAATGTTCCCTGGACCCAATTTTCTGTTTTAATTATGTAATTACTTTATATTTATTTCTAATAAGTGCAACGGAGCGCACGGGTACAGCTAGTAATGTAATAAACAATTAATATTCATTCACAAATAGGGATGATTTATAAATTCAGGGAGTATAAAGACATAAATAGTTAATTTAATATAGTCATACTTAAAAATCCTTAACTGGGATATTAATTTTTTAATTAATCCAGTTCTTTGTAAACACATATTTAATTACTCCTATATTCATTACAATTTCAAACAACTCATTGGCGTCATATTGATGTGTGAATCGTTTCGACTATCGATTACATTGTTGTCTCGAGACTAGGCCTCATGGAATGAGAAAGCGATTATGAAGTAGTTAACGAGAAGTTTCCGTCTTGTTAAATTTAAGTGCGGGGAGTACGAAGGAAGAAATGAAAATAAATATCAAACTTTTATTTCAAATCGCAAATTCCTTAAAATATCAACCATGCTCACAATAAAAATCACTTCGATCCTGTCACTTTTTAGTAACTTATCTATTGTTTACTGTAAATATCTTGAAATTTATTATCTGATGCATGGCAATACTTTTATTTACGTTTTATAATAAGACAACAATAGGTGGTATTTATTTTGTATTATCTTTCGTGCCAAGAAGGCTACAATTAGAGCTAGTGAATTAAGTAAACTGCATACAGATAAAAAGGACAATTGCTTCGATTATTACAAGTTAAAGGTAGGACAAACCCATAAGCCTATTGTACTAGCTTCAGAGTTGGATTTTTACGTGGGAAGGTAATGGCCGATAAGCTTGCAAATCCTCCTTTCTGTAATAACCAACAATTCAACAAATATCCTTTTGTTCATTACTTCAATAAAAGGTATATTAATTTCTGTTTTGTCAGATCCATGATCATGAGCATTAGAAGGATTAGAAATTAAGTTATAATCATGTATTCACCTCTGAATCAAGGACAGAGGTCTTCTACCTTCTGTAAATACACGACACGTGCTGTCAGCTTGACTTCCATTCACTTTTCTTAGAAAGTCCTCCGCTGGGTACGAACCCGTGCCAAATCTAATAGCAAACCTGAGCTAAGTAGGAGAATGAAATGAATATTATTTCTTAAATGTTGACAAAAGATAAC
The DNA here is from genome assembly GCF_040183065.1 of Periplaneta americana. Classification (NCBI taxonomy): domain Eukaryota; kingdom Metazoa; phylum Arthropoda; class Insecta; order Blattodea; family Blattidae; genus Periplaneta; species Periplaneta americana. The sequence goes on from NC_091132.1 coordinate 13,347,204, forward strand.
ACTGGCAAAGTCATTTCTTTAAAATTGCTGTCAATGATGGACATGTTCAGCGAAATTTTAGATGACTTATCACAGATTAGATATTACTTCTAGCAGAGTATAAATCGGTTGACATCTATTTCTTTCTTTGTTTTTTCCTCATTTATTTATTTATTTATTTATTTAATCACTTATTTATTTGTTTGTTTCTAGTTTATTTATTTATTTCGCTAAACTGGAGAATTCCCACGGCATCTATGAACCGTGCCGTTACGTTTAGCTCCAAGTTTAAGTAAATACACAATCTCGCCAACATAAGAACACGACGTTGGTGTGTGGCGTCGTTGGAGGGAGAAATTTGTTTCTTTTCTTTCTCTCTCTCTCTGCCTCCTTCGTTCTGAACATTTTTTGTTAAATGTTAAGCACAGGAACGCCATTTCGTATTATTTAAGAAACAAGCCAAATAAATTATCTTTGCATAAAAAACAGATGCTCCCTGGACCAAATTATCGTATTTTATAATTGTTTAAATGCAACAGAAGCCAGTAGTCTTGCACTTGACTAATGCAGTGAATTATTTAAGAATATAGTCGCGAATTTTACTACCACCATTTCGATTTGTTTTGTTTGACACGGCTCGGTACGGCCCGGTGACTAGTGGTCAGCGAGTAACGTCGACTATCGACATAGCTCTGCCGTGGGTATTATCCAGTTGTTCAATTTATTTATTTATTCACTTATTTATTTCTTGTTTTTCATTTGTTTACATTTTATTTATTTACTATTTACAGTGTTGTTTCCGACCTCTGATAATGAATTTGAATGACGTCATATGCATCAGGAGTCACACGACAGCTGAACTGTGGCGCGAGGTGACAGACCAGTAGTGAGTGATCTCATAGTCAAAGTGCACGACGACTCACAGCAGAAATTTAATAAAATCGAGCCTTTTTGGGAAGGGTACATTACGATCCTTTTCAATACCAAGTACAGTTAAGTGAAAATAAAAGAAGCCTGCAATAAACGAGGTTCGTTATTTCCAAGAAAGGCATCTTCTGTGTAGTTAATAAGATTGGTAAAACTCGAATGGAATTAATTTGTATCATCTCGTGGGGTGCAGCGACTTGTGACGGGGGTGGATTTGCTTGCTTTTCCACTCTGGAATTAATTCCATCCGAGCTTTGCCAGTCTTGTTAGGTACACACAACATGCCTTTCTTGTAAATAACGAAACCACGTTTTTTGCAGGCTCCTATGATTTTCGCGTAATTGTACTTGGCATCGGAAAGGGTTGTTATGTACCCCTCCCAAAAAGGCTCGATTGTCTTGGGCATTGCTCCTGTGATACACCGTGCACTCTGATTATGAAATCACTCACTACTGGTCTGTCACCTCTCGCCGCAATTCAGCTGTCGGTGTGATTCCTGACGCACATGACGTCGTTCAAATTCGTTATCGGAGATCGGAAACAACCCTGTATTTGTTAGTTAATTTATTTGTTTTACATTTATTTATTTCCTTCTTTTATCTCTTTCTTCTTTCTTCATTTCTTTGTTTTTCTTTCTTTCTTTCTTTCTTTCTTTCTTCTTCTTTAACCACCTCCTTTTATAGCACGCTTTGCTTACTTTTCCAGGGCCAAATCCGGTACATTGGTCTTCGTTAGAAATCCCAATATGTTTATTTGTACATCCCATAAATTTTTATCGTTTCACAGAGGTTTCGGTAAATAAACAAAAGTAATAGCAATACTGAATATCTGATACTGCGACACGTTTAACCGTCGTCCGCTGGTGTTTATTATTCCATTAAAATCCCTAGTTAAGTTACAACATTATTTCAATTTCAAAATATTTTTTATTAGTGAATTTTAATTCAGTCATGCGATGGTAATTTGCTAAATAAGAAGTTGAAAGGAACGTTTTACTTTTATTGTCATTGTTGTCCTCTTGTTATTTCGTATGTACTTGAGCCACTGCCTGCTGGATCGCATCCTATAGTTGCGTAAACTGCCTGCTCAATCAAAGTTATTTCTTTGCAGAAAGAAAAGTTACATTTGTTTTGATCCAATTCCTGCACATTTAAAGGACAAAACTAAACTTATTTCAACCATTTATTATCATAATACATTGCTCTCTTAAAATGACTGAGCATATTGGGGATTAAATCAATGGGTTTTCCAAAACACGCTATGAAATGTTTCGTATAAAACAATTTTTATCTCGAAAAGAAAGCAAAAACGAGCAAAATTGTATTAAATTATTTTGTTTGAAATATTTCAAAGAATAACCGCCTGAAATTAATTTATATATATATATATATGCTATGTCTTTTGTTGTAGTTTATGATATTGACACAGTAATTGTGTGTTCAGTGCAAAAGAGACTAATTATATTCATATGATGAAGGATGAGTGGAACAGAGAAAAATTCTCTCCGGCACCGGGATTTGAATCCGGGTTTTCAGCTCTACGTGCTGACACTCTATGTACTAAGCCACCACAACGGATTCCCATCCCGATGACGGATCGAATCCTCTCAGTTTAAGTTCCACCTCTTGGGTTCCCTCTAGTGGCTTACCCTCATGCATTGCATCATAGATGTATGACAGTGGCACAATGTCCATACATGTGCAGAGGTGCACTCGTTATAAGTTACTAAGTGGCCGGGATCCGACGGAATAAGCGCCGTCTTAAATCACTAAGTGATTATTTTTCGTATATCATATATTATTACGATGTACCGAAGTACATTATGATATTTACGTGCAGAAATTCTGCGTTATCTTATGATGAAGGATGAGTGGAACGGAGAAAAATTCTCTCCGGCACGTAGAGCTGAAAACCCGGGTTCAAATCCCGGTGCCGGAGAGAATTTTTCTCTGTTCCACTCATCCTTCATCATATGATAACGCACAATTTCTGCACGGAAATATCATATGTAGGCCTACTTCGGTACATCGTAATATATAATTATATCCAATTTTATTGCAAAAAGGGTATAGCTCATTATTTGTTTATATTTTACCCCGTCTAAATTTATGATTATAATAAATGATAGAGTGATAAAATGAAAACCCTAGGTATCTAGAATATAATATGAAAAAGAAAAGAAACTCGGTTAAAATTTGATTTTTTTAAATATTTCTTGTTTTCCACAACTTTGTAAAAGCGGACCTACCTCGGAGCCCTTCAATTGAACTTCATGTTGTAGTAACAGTAATATGCGTTACAAGAGCGGTATTTTGATGTTTTCATGTTCGAGGAAAAGATTGAAAAAGCGAAACGTAGTTGAGCTTTTTTAATTTCCGAGAACATGAAAACAAACATACCGCTCGTGTATCGTACATTATTTTGTGCGAAGATCGTTGATTACATACCTGAAAGACTAATTTCTAATTAGTTGCAATGAAATCTCCATTTTGGTTTCTGTTCAATGACGGCAACTTTGGAAAACAAATATATCTATCTTCAACATTGTTGCTATAAAATGTTTTGTGCGAGATCGTGCGTATTTGCTTGTTTTCCGCACAGAACCAATACGCAGTAAGTGTGAAATACCACATTCAGTATTCCCAACGTAACACACACAACAATTTCCCTCTTCTTACCGCTTAAGCGCGACATTCATTTTACTGCTTTAGGCTTTTAACATATTATTTTTAGAGACGTTTAACATAGTAATAATTATAAATTGGAAACTTACCACTGCAATTTCACCTAAATTACAATGTTAATTATAGTTTTTAAATATTTGCAAAAATTAAGTAAAGTGTACTACTCCACGAAACTTAATGCATTCCTGATACGAGTAACATTAAGGAAGCCGTGAAAAAATCAACGAGATTTCAGATGCCGATGTTATTACTGCAATATGTTATATAAATAATATTGTTAAAATATTAAAATGAAAAATAAGTCATTACATAACTTTACCGTTTGTTTTAAGTTCGCATTTATAGACTGGGGGGAAAAAAAGACAGACGTATATCACGGCCTGCTGGAGTATAGTAAACACAGAAAACATTTTAAAGCAACAATGTTGAAGAAAGATATTTTTGTGTTCCGAAGTTGGCGTCATTAAACAGAAACCAACATGGAGATTTCATTGCAACTAATTAGAAATTCGTCTTTCAGGTATATAATAAACGATCTTCGCAAAAAATAATGTACGATACACGAGCGGTATGTTTGTTTTCATGTTCTCGGAAATTAAAAAAAGCTCAACTGCGTTTCGCTTTTTCAATCTTTTCCTCGAACATGAAAACGTCAACATACCGCTCTTGTAACGTATATTACTATTCTGTGTTTACTATACTCCAGCAGGCCGTGATATACGTCTGTCTTTTTTTTTTCCCCAGTCTATAAATGCGAACTTAAAACAAACGGTAAGGTTATGTAATGATTTATTTTTCATTTTAATATTTTAACAATATTATTTATATAACATATTGCAGTAATAACATCGGCATCTGGAATGCTGTTGATTTTTTCACGGCTTCCTTAATGTTACTTGCATTACAAATGCAGTAACTTTTGTGCTGTTGTAGAGTTTACTTAATTTTTGCAAATATTTAAAAACAATAATTAACAGTGCAATTTAGGTGAAATTGCAGTGGTAAGTTTCCAATTTATAATTATTACTACGTTAAACGTCTCTAAAAATAATATGTTAAAAGCCTAAAGCAGTAAAATGAATGTGGCGCTTAAGCGGTAAGAAGAGGGAAATTGTTATGTGTGTTAGGTTGGGAATACTGAATGTGGTATTTCACACTTACCGCGTATTGGTTTTGTGCGGAAAGCAAGCAAATACGCACGATCTCGCACAAATTAATTTTTTGCCTTGTGAAATTTGATATATCACCATAGCATATTTTTCGGTAAATCAACGGATATTTTTTTGTGGAGACATTTCCTGAAACCGGGCTCATAGTACAACACAGTCACAAAGAAAATTCAAAACTAGTTTCTCAATTTGCAAGATATAGAAGGAATCTGAAATGAGAACACAATTATTAAATGAGTAAACAGTGTTGATGACAATGCTGTATCATCATGTGACGGCAGTATAGCATGTTCTGTTCGAACATTGAACGAGTGCAAACTGCACTGACAAGAAGTCGGATCCGCTTAGCAATGAACCAAGTCACTGACATTGAATGCTCTCGGTTATCTAGAGTCGGTGGAATGTGTGATAGTTGTAGAGATGAAGCCCAGGATTTGCATCGGATTATCTTCTGGGATTTGCCTTACATTGGGGGGAAAACCTCGGGTAATCAATCAGTTCAAGAGGGATTCAAACCAGCCTTACTTCAGTTGGGTTATGAGTCCATCTCGCTATATCCCGACTAATCCGATGGGTATTGTTTCAATTAAATACATCTCTCTCACAGAATGAACAAGTCATAGTTCATTGTATCATAAAAATATGTTTAAACACGTGTAATTTAACAATAAATTTATATACAGTGTGTCGACAGAAACATTCCGTGACTATAAATTGCCGTAATTTTGTAAATATGCATATTACGAAATTCATACCTATGCCATTAAAAAGAACGGCTCGAAGAATTTCAGGGAATTTGTAATAGTAATTGTTGGCAAAAAAATAGTAGATGGCATCATAAGAAAAAAAAATAATAAAAAAGACGCTGTTCCCTCTCTGTCGCTTGTTGTGGCCAGTGTTGCCAATTCAGCTGTTTTCTCGCTAGATCTAGCGTTTTTCATTGTTAGTTTAGCGGGTAAAATTTATGAAATATAGGGATTTTGCGGTCTTTTTTAACACCCACAGCGGTAAAATAATCTTATTTTACATTGACAATATAGTAATTTAGCGGTTTCTGCTCTGTACCTTAGCGGGTTTCTAAGAATCGAGTTGGCAACAATGATTGTGGCGTTGTTGGATAGAAGCAAATGGTGTTAAATGTTGTGAATTTGCATTTCAACTCGGTGTGAATTATGCAGAATTAAGACTTCTGGCGAACCCACGGGAACGTAATTAGTATGTATTGGAATACCATAGCACACGGAGTGTAGTGAGCGTTTCAACATGCTACACGTACTGATAAAACGATTCTGAGGTGGTATTAACATTAAAAACGGAAAGAAAATCCTTCTACCCGTAATTAGGCTACGTGAAATGTTCAAGTGGTGGGTGGTTGTGTGATTGTAAGGGTTTGGATGTTTGTAGGATGTAACGTATTATGATATGGATGAAATTAGGTCTATGGTTCACAGTATACGAATAAAATGAGTGGGGGAGAGAGAGAGAAAGCGAGAGCGAGATAGAAGGGAGAAAGAGATACGAAATACGAGAAAAGGGAAATAAATCTCTAGTAAAGAAGTGTTTTTTTTTTTTCATGTCTTGTTTCCATAGTTACTTCAGAGCAAAAATGGCGTACGTATTGCCTCAGATTCTACGCTTTTACGAAGAAGAGCTGTGCATTAGAATTTTTCCATTGCTGATGAAAAAAATTGACAAAACTCTCTACAAATATTCGAAGATCGGTGCGATAATTTTGGGTACTTGAACTGTGTCATATATTAGATGCAAATGCCTATATATAGACTCAATCATTAGGAGAGGCAGGAAAAAGGGACGCATACGTGTTGAGTCTGTTAAGCAAGAGCTATTATCCATGATTAGGCTTTCAATTTTTTTTTCTCATCGCAAACTGAATACTGCTGTATAGACAGGCTGTTGAGAAATACAAGGAAATCAGCAAGTTCATCTGCAGTCTAAAGGGAGTTCCTTGTTATCGTATTCAAAATAATGGTACAAATAGCCAATCTTCAAGTAGTCATAAATATAATACTGTTTATCAGAACTCTTTTATTTTTAGTGATGTCACAGTCTAGTATATACAGTCACGTGGCTTGAGTTGTGAGGGTGCTAGGAACAATAGACTGTGCAGATACTATTTCGCATTGTCTATGATGAGGCGATAGTAGCGATCCTAGTGGTTAGCAACTATCTATGGATGCATATTTATTATATATTGAGCTTCGTGACTATATACTAGACTGTGGTGATGTTTCTATTGTTTCTGTTAGCTTTTGTCTGCAATTGTTTAATCCAAAGCCTCCTCAAATTCATGTACTGAAGCATTAAAATTTCCCTTTGCTCAGTGCACATACATTGTCATCAAAAGAGTAATTTTTACAAAACAATAGTTTATAAATGGTAAAAAAAAAATATGATTTTGTACGTACTGAGATCTGAAGAATCCAAAAATGGGGAAATAAGTACATGGTGCCATTTTCTATTGTTTCTATTAGCTTTTGTCCGCAATTGTTTAATCCAAAGCCTTCTCAAATTGTTGTACTGAAGCATTAAAATTTCCCTTTGTTCAATACACATACATTCTCATCAGAAGAGGCAATTTTTACAAAACAGTAGTTTATAAATTATAGGTTGGGGTGGAACTTATAAATCCAACCTTTATCCGTTAATTTTACTACAGAAAAAAGTATTAAAAAATTGTTAAAAAAAGCAGAAAGATTACCCGACTGAATTGCTGCTTAAACATTTCAAAGATTTCAATATTAAACAAATTTATTATTTCATTTTATTAAAATATTTTCGCAGAAATCTGAATAACTTTGAAAGGTATATACATAAATATAGAACTAAACATATGAATTCTCTGCGTTTGCCTGAACCAAAATATAAAACGAATCCAGCTTTTTATCATAGCATGAGTCAAGGTCCCAGATTATTAAAAAAAATTTATTCCAATAATATTTTAATCACGAATCCTCTCCAAATTAATAAAAAAATATAAAAAATTGTATTGGATTTATAGTTTGGGTTTAAACATATTAAACACTTTTTAATCTGTACCCTCTCAATTTTAATTTTATTTTTGTCTGTATTGGAAATAGTTTTCTCAAAAAACTAGAATTAAAAAAGTTATAAGCATTGTTCCATACATTTTACTCATTCTGTGTATATGTGTGTGTTTTTTGACGGTGAAGATTGGTATAAGCCCTATGTCCATAATATTGCAGATATATCTATACTAATAATAAATCTGTAGCCCAAATTTTTCTGGTAATTTTCGATTTTCCAAAAATAATTGGTCCTAACATATATAATTAACCACTCTGAAACCGAAAATCACTTTTTTGAAATTTTTGTTTGTATGTCTGTCTGTCTGTCTGTCTGTATGTTTGTTACCTTTTCACGTGATAATGGATGAACGGTTTTCGATGAAAATTGGAATATAAATTAAGTTCGTTGTAACTTAGATTTTAGGCTATATGGCATTCAAAATACATTATTTAAAAGGGCGGGTTATAAGGGGGCCTGAATTAAATAAATCGAAATATCTCGCTTATTATTGATTTTTGTGAAAAATGCTACATAACAACAGTTTCTTTAAAAATAATTTGCGATAAGTTTTATTCCTTGAAAAATTTTGATAGGACTGATATTTAATGAGATAAATGAGTTTTAAAATTAAAATAACTGCCATCTAAGGCAGTATAATGAAATAAAAAACAAATGACTTCGTCTATAAGGGGCCTTGGACAGCAACAATCGAAAGCTATGAAACATAGCCTACAGAGAATGTTTCTGTGTTTGTGTGAAGTAATATCGGAAGCTAAATTAAACGATTTGTATAATTAATTATTATTTCACCATTGGAAAGCGTAGTTTCTCTAGATGGACATAATGCTATAATGTTATTACAGTAACTTCTGATATAATATAATGTAATGTGATATAATATAATGTAATGTAATATAATATAATATAATGTAATATAATATATATGTAATGTAATATTATATAATATAATTTAAGTTATTTGAAGGGTTCAGAACCATAGTGGGCCAAACGCCATTTACTGAATACGTAGAAAACAAGGGTTAAAATTAAGTTGTTACCATAATTCAATGGAAACCTATAACAAGTAAAATAAAGTATACACATTAAATCTAAACGATGTCAATGTTCATTAAACTATGGTTGCATGTAATAAAAATTAGAAACGTGTTAAAGGAATTGTCATTGCACCAATGAGTGGTCTCTGTACCAAAATGATCGCACTTTAATTATTTGGATGCAATTTAAATTAAGTAACATATTGAACGATTTATCCTTCTATCAAACACGAATGTTCCCTGGATCAAATGTCCTATTTTAATTATGTAATCACTTTATATTTATTTCTAACGGGTGCAGCGGAGCGCACGGGTACGGCTAGTTACTGTAATAATTTTGGAAGGGTGCGTTTGAGTATCTATTAGCAGTAATTGGCTAAAATTTAAATTCAATGTACACTATAATAAGTGAATAGGGTTTACCTAATCACAGGCATGTACCGGTAGTGAATTTATAAAAAAATTATCTTTAAATTAAAAAAGTATTTTAAGAGGAAAGATTTACTCAAGAGTAACCAATTCTTTTTACATTTTAAAGCTTAAAGTGTGTACACACATCACTAAGAAAATGAAAGAGCTCTGATAAATAGTATTATATATTATTTATGACTACTTGAAGATAGACTATGTTTACCATTATTTTGCATGCGATAACAAGGAACTCCTTTTAAGGCCAAATTACGAACGGGTCATCCACATATCGATATCAGTAGGTAGGTTACATATCGGCCTTATGAAGGGCAAGCAAGAGTTTCTCCATAGATAGACTGGCAGTGGGAAACCCATAGCCATACTATCAGTTCGTTTAAAATATCCTCACTGGAAAGGAAACAACGAGAACAGCACATGTTTACAAGGCCGTGATATATCTTGTGAATTATTTGTCTAGGACCTCTATTGTATCTTAGAGCAGTTTTTAGTTGATTGTGTAACGACGCTGTACCAACTACTGGACCTCGCCAGCCTCTAATGAATATTATGTAGGCTAATCCATGACATTGTGTAGTTATCACGTAATAGTAATATACGTTACAAGAGCGGTATGTTGAAGTTTTCATGTTCGAGGAAAAGTTTGAAAAAGCGAAACGTAGTTGAGCTTTTTTAATTTCCGAGAACATGAAAACAAACATACCGCTCGTGTATCGTACATTATTTTGTGCGAAGATTGTTTATTACATAACTGAAAGAGGAATTTTTAATTAGTTGCAATGAAATCTCCACCTTGGTTTCTGTTAAATGACAGCAAATTTGCAAAACAAAAATATCTATCTTCAACATTGTTGCTTTAAAATGTTTTTTGTGTTTACTATACTCCAGCAGGCCGTGATATACGTCTGTCTTTTTTTTCCCCCCAGTCTATAAATGCGAACTTAAAACAAACGGTAAGGTTATGTAATGATTTATTTTTCATTTTAATATTTTAACAATATTATTTATATAACATATTGCAGTAATGACATCGGCATCTGGAATATTGTTGATTTTTTCACGGCTTCCTTAATGTTACTTGCATCACGAATGCAGTAACTTTAGTGGAGTTGTAGAGTTTACTTAATTTTTGCAAATATTTAAAAACAATAATTAACATTGCAATTTAGGTGAAATTGCAGTGGTAAGTTTCCAATTTATAATTATTACTACATTGAACGTCTCTAAAAATAATATGTTAAAAGCCTAAAGCAGTAAAATGAATGTTGCGCTTAAGCGGTAAGAAGAGGGAAATTGTTATGTGTGTTAGGTTGGGAATACTGAATGTGGAATTTTAGACTTACCGCGGATTGGTTTTCTGCGGAAACCAAGCAAATACGCACGATCTCGCACAAATACTATTAATGGAGAAACATTTGTCCCGGCACTGAAATCGAACCCAGAACTCTTTAGCTTGGCGCGCTGAGTGCCGGGATTCGATCCACAGCGACGGCCGAACTATCCTCTTTCGCATGATCACTCATCGCGCCAAGCTGACGGGTCCTGAGTTCGATTCCCAGTACCGAAACTAATTTTTCTCCATTAATAGTAGGTTATCTACTAGGTCATTTAGCGTAGATGAAATTGAAGATAGAGAGATGGTATTTGGAGAGATGAGGCCGAGGATTCGCCATGGATTACCTGACTGGGGAAAATCTCGAACCTAGTCTCGAGCGCAGGCTAGCCCTCAGCCGACTGAGCTACGCGGTGGCTACGTTTGTTTGCTCATCAGAAATATAACTCTTCCGTTGTCTAGATTTGAACTCGGGTCTGTAATCCCCGTGCGATCGCTCTGACATCAGAGCTCTCAAGACGGCTGAAACGTTAATATCCTAATTTGACTCGTTAAAAGGGCTAAGTCCACTGACTAAAGTAACTTAACTGAGCTGTTTTACAATACGAGCGTCTTAGCTAGACCTATGAATAATTTCAAAGCCTATCATGATCTTTCAGATTAAGCCTACTTACTTACTTACTGGCTTTTAAGGAACCCGCAGGTTCATTGCCTCCCTCACATAAGCCCGCCATCGGTCCCTAGCCTGTGCAAGATTAATCCAGTCTCTATCATCATATCCTACCACCCTCAAATCCATTTTAATATTATCCTCCCATCTACGTCATGGCCTCCCCAAAGATCTTTTTCCCTCCGGTCTCCCAACTACACTTTATATGCATTTCTGGATTCGCCCATACGTGCTACATTCCCTACCCATCTCAAACGTCTAGATTTAATGTTCCTAATTATGTCAGGTAAAGAATACAATGCGTGCAGTTCTGTGTTGTGTAACTTTCTCCATTCTCCTGTCACTTCATCGCTCTTAGCCCCAAATATTGACTTTTATAAATTAACTTTCAGATTTTTTGACAGCAGACTAAATGACAAAAGAATAATGTTGAGGGAAAAATTGTTCCGGGGCGGGGTATCGAACCCGGGACCTTTGGTTAAACGTACCAACGCCATACCAATTGAGTTACCCGGGAACTCTACCAGACACCGATTCAATTTTTCCCTCTATATCCACAGACCTCAAAGTGGGCTGACAAATCGTCAAGCAACCAACATTGAGTGCACACTAACTCTGTGTGACTTAAATTGTGGTTTTCTCAACCGAATAATAGATTAGAGGCTAAAAATGCATATGCAGTGCATATGAAGGCTTCTTCATTTTTGTATGAATAACATTTAAATATTATTTGAAATAAACATGAATAAAGATGAAGACGGTGGTTGGCAGCACTTCTGCTGCATTACAGGAGAACATTGAATGTGGAAGCGTGATCCCACACGTGACACCTGCGCGTGGTCTCTGATATGATAGTAACGCTTTGCTTTGTTGGTGTGATGAGTGATAATGCAGGTGGCTATGAATTATGTATCCGAGAAGACCAGTTTTGTAAGTTTTGCCTTCAAGCTGAGGCACAGAATCGCAAAAAAACAAACGTTACTCACACGTGAGTGTAGAGGCTAAAAACATGTCAGATACGGAAGGAGTTTTCAACTGTCAAAAACTGTGCCGAACACCATTTGTGTTACTGTGGCTGACTGCTGAGAAGCGACAGTGACAAAGTTACTGTCAGTGGCCATCATCGTTACTATTATTATTGTTAATGTTTTATTATCTTATCATTATTATAACATAATTTTATTACCATTATCATCATCATTATTAGTAGGCCTACACTGGGCTGTAAAATAAATGCCGATACAAAATTATATCTTTTCCGAGGACTTTAATAAATATGGCCAGGTAGAAAGCTATTTTCCTGAGATTAGTTTTTAAAAAACATGTGATTACGACTTTTATAACATGTTAACGTTATTATTTAATACTAGCCGTACCCGTGCGCTCCGCTGCACCCGTTAGAAATAAATATAAAGTAATTACATAATTAAAATAGGACGTTTGATAGAAGGATAAATCGTTTAATATGTTACTTAATTTAAATTGTATTTAAATAATTAAAATGCGATCATTTTGGTCCAGAGAGCACTCATTTGGTGCAATAACAATTCCTTTAACATGTTTCTTAATTTTTATTACATTCATCCATAGTTCAATGAACATTGACATCATTTACATTTAATGTGTATACTTTATTTTACTTGTTATATGTTTCCATTGAATTATGGTAATAACTTAATTTTAACTCTTGTTTTCTACGTATTCAGTAAATGGCGCTTGGCCCACTATGGTTCTGAACCCTTCAAATAACTTAAATAACTTATATTATATTATATTATATTATATTATATTATATTATATTATATTATATTATATTATATTATATTATATTATATTATATTATATTATATTATATTATATGAAAAGTATGTTGATAACGGATGTACCCCGATAAGTAAGTTTTCAATTTGTTATGGGGGCTCTTGAATATCAGGAGGAACAAATTTTATTTTACAACAGGGCAACATAATCTGCTTGGCTCATTGCCCAAATTTTTTGCATTACATTTAATGAATATGTATTTTATGTATTTTAACTCGATTCAATTGAGCATAGTTAAAATTTGGATTATAAAATAATGAAATGCTAAGCTAACATATTATTACTGCATACTAAATCAATACACTCTCGTTGTTCGTTAATTCTCTGAGATAAATATTATTTTAAGAAATACAGGAAACGAATACACAGAATAGCCTATCAAGTTTTCTGTGCATAAGAAGCTATTTTAATCTTACCTGTCCTCAATTCACTCAGAAGATAGCATTATGTCCATACAGAGAAACCACACTTTCCAATGGTGAAATAATAATCAATTATACAAATCGGTTAATTTAGCTTCCGATATTGCTTCATACGAACACAGAAACATTTTCTGTAGGCTATGATTCATAGCTTTCGATTGTTGTTGACCAAGGCCCCTTATAGACGAAGTCATTTGTTTATTTCATTACACGGCCTTAGATGGCAGTTATTTTAATTTTAAAATTCATTTATCTCATTAAATATCAGTCCTATCAAAATTTTTCAAAGAATGAAACTTATCGAAAATGATTTTTAAAGAAATGTTTGTTATGTAACATTTTTCACAAAAATCAATAATAAGCGAGATATTTCGATTTATTTAATTCAGGGCACCTTATAACCCCCCTTTTTAATAATGTTTTTTGAATGCCATATAGCCTATAATCTAAGTTACAACGAACTTAATTTATATTCCAATTTTCATCTAAATCCGTTCAGCCATTATCGCGTCAAAAGGTAACAAACATACAGACAGACAGACATACAAACAAAAATTTCAAAAAAGCGATTTTCGGTTTCAGGGTGGTTAATTATATATGTTAGGACCAATTATTTTTGGAAAATCGAAAATTACCAGAAAAATTTCGGCTACAGATTTATTATTAGTATAGATGAATTAATTTTAAATTATTCATATACTTTTATTTTTACAACATTTTTTTATTTAATTTTAAATTATTCATATACTTTTATTTTACAACATTAATAAGAATACTACACGAAAATAGTGAAACTGCAGTTTATATGGTATTCCACAGCCTTCCTTATTATCCATGGACGCTGTCATTGTTACAATCAATATATACGGCCAGTTACGTTTCATATTGTGTTAACAAAAAAGTACTAATTTTATTACAAATAAACTATAAATATAAAATGTTATTATAAATACATATATAGACTTGAAAATTTAATCTAATTGAAACATTCAACTACATATTTCTCATTTCCATGGAATAAAAACTCCGAAAATTCAGGTCAGTTCAGATGTGTTTGTATAGTTATTTTATTCCAATTTATTCCTAGACGCACAACTTGTAAGTTTGGCCCTGATTTACCCTAATTTGTTCCTTGTCCTGAATATCTAGCAAAGGGTGTTTCTATATTGCTCTATAATTAGGCTTGCCAACCGTCCCGTTTTATCCGGGACAGTCCCGATTTCGATCATTGCGTGCCGCGTCCCGAAACAATTTGCACACGGTATCAAAATGTACCAATTTCATGGCATATTAAACATTTACAGCTGATTTTAGTTTCTATCAGATTGTTGGATTTAGTCTGGATTGGAAAATACTTCCGCACACCCTCATACAGACATGCTTCCAATGTGGGACAAAATGGAGAAATGACTCTAATACGTATTTCAAGGCAGAAATTTAATTCTTGTCGATATGTCAGCAGAGTGGCTGGTGCAGGTTTGGTCACAGCCTACAGCAGTCTTGCGATGGTCAGTAGTACTATCGAGCGAGAGCTATTTTCTGCCCGCTGCGCGCGCGCGGAGCTCTTTTACCTGTAAACATTGCTAAAGGATGTACAGATCTTAGAACACAGCGTATCATGACGGAACAAAAGCGCTCATACAATAAAGTTTCAAGGAAGAGTGGAAGATACAATATTTATGCTTCGAACATGGTGATGAAGTCCAGTGTTTGTTGTGTAAAAAAAAATATCATTTGCAAAAAAGCAACATAAAACGACATTATGAGACGCAACATTAAAAATAATATATAGGCATAATTCAGGAGAAGAGAGAAATGAATTGATTTCGGAATTGACATAGAAAATAAATTAGTTTACATTTGGGTCAGTAGATTGTATCTAGATTCCTTCTATTTCTTTATTTTAAATGTATTTTTGATGTTTTATTTGTTGCTTGTTTCTTAATATTTACGTGTATTAGACTACGTGTTTCTTTAATTTAGAAATAATATTTTATCTTTGAATGCACTTTAACTTAGCCCTATACTATTACTAAGCTCAAAAAGCCAATTCACTTTTATTTCAATAACTATTTTCAAGATTTTGAGCAAAATATGAACTAAACATTTTGAAAACTTTGATGCAAGGAGCTTTTTTTAGTAACGTCAATATAAAATATACTTAAAAATATAATTTCAAAACTATTAGACCTAATTGCACCAAATTTTGTACAGATATTATTATAGATCTATTTATATAGTTTAAATTTCACAAATTTTTGGCTGAAAATTGTGGAAGTTTTAAAAGTCATACATATCCCCTTAAATGATTGACCCCAAAAATTACGATGGCTCTCAATATCTTAATTTAATCATTTCTTTCTTTTTTTTGTGTTACGTGCATCTCACAAATCACTCTAAGAAAACTCATTACACAATCACGACTGGAGAGTAAGGACTATATTTTCACAATCATACAATCAATATACTCTATTTCAAACAATATTGTCGTTATTATTTTTTGAACAAATACTCAAAAGTGCTTAGAGATCACACACGTCGAGCAGGTAGACCTTATTAGTTTCTCCTAACCAATGAAGTGAAGTATTTATATAATAAATAATTGCTTTTAACAAGAAAATGGTTTACATACAATTAACTTTTCCTACTTCTCTTTTTGTTCCTAAAACACCCTTCCCATTGCGATTTGTTTATATATGTACATGTATATTAAATAACTGAATAATTAGCCCTATTACATAGCCAGAAATTTAGTAACGCAAGTTATTGTAATAATTGCTGCCTTTATTCGCTGCATGTGCATGTACATCCCTGACGTCTACGTTACAGTGGATGCGCTATGCGCCCGTGATCAAGGTCTAGCTCTTCTACCGTGATTGGGAGCTAATATCGTCTCATCCCTGGCCTACAGGATACTTACTGAATCATTTGTTCTCTGTGTATCATCTTATGCACTTTGACGCCATTCAGTATTATGTCCACTTTGTTCCACTTGATACGTCATTCATTTGGTTCCGGCGGAAAAGTGGAAAAAAACGAAAGATTTATGCGACCATTTCTACGACACAAATCAACGAGGAAAACAACAAAGCCTTGCAAAATACCGTAGTTCCTCAAGTGTGATAAGATCTGATAGTTCTGGTGATAAATCATGTAAACGTTTCCGTTTTTTCCTATAAGAGTGGCTGAAATCGTTTGTGTAGGTAGGTTAGTTAGTTCAGATTACGCTAGGTTAGTTTACATTTGGTTAGTAGTTACATCAATAAGATGGGTCGAAGTTCCCAACGAGTTAACATTAAAAAATTGATACTGTTTTTCAAATTGTTTTGTGGTCATTTTGGCAAGTACATGTATTTTTTTTTACATATGAAATGCGATGATTCTGTTAAAATATTGTTATAAGAGTACTATAGTTGAATATGTGGGTTGATAGGTGGAAATTAGTGCAATAAAATTGTCACTAAAGTTTGTGTCCCTAATTTTTATTTACGAAAGTTGGCAAGCCTATCTATAATCTCCGATCAACTTTGGGAAATATTGTAAGTCTATTTCGCTCATGTTTCAATGCCCCCAATGGAGTGTAACTGTGATCTTGTCGAAACAATCCTGTCACACTTGATGCGCATTTGTTTAATATCTTGTCGTACATGATGTTCAGGTGTTAAGTATTTTGCTTGTTTCCTTTACAATACAGTGGGCCATGATATTGCGTTATGGCCGTGTTAGCAAACGTATTAAATATTAATTTATAATATAATCTGTTTCTGTATGTTATAAATTATTTATTAATATATTTGCGAAATAGTCTTATTCAAATATCACAAGAGTTCTAATCCTTTCGGTAATTCACTAAGCGAAAGTGCATACGTCAAAATAAAAGATTATAATCTCAAAATATATTTTATTTAATTGTGTTGTTTTAAGCGACATAATTCCTACAGCTATTGTCAGATATTTAGCGAGGAGTATCATATTATAGGAGGCCAAAGTCACGCTAGGCAATGAAATATATTAAGTTTGCAACTTAAATATTATTATGTTATTTAATAGTAATACCACAGTCTAATATATACAGTCACGAAGCTCAATACGTAGTAAATATGCATCCATAGATAGTTGCTAACCACTAGGATCGCTAATATCGCCTCATTACAGACAATGCGAAATAGTACCAGCACAGTCTATTGTTCCTAGCATCCTCACAATCAAGTTTCGTGACTGTGTATACTAGACTGTGGTAATATGATAAATTATGTTATCTTGTTTTTATTATTTATTTATTTACGATTATTCGCAAAATAGTTTTGTTCAGATATCTCGTGAGTTCTTACCTTGTCGATGATTCACTAAATTAAAGTACCTAATTCAAAATAAAATGTTATAAACTCAAATATTAATTTAATTTTGCTGTTTCAATAATCATAATTTCTACAACTATTGTCAAATGTTTACCCATGAATGTCATATTACAGGAGGTCAAGGCGATGCTGTCCAATGAAATAGTGTATTAAGTTAGGAACTTAATTATATTATTAATAAATTATGTCATCTTTTTATTATTTCTTTATTAACTATTATTCGTGAAATAGTCTATTCAAATATCACGTGAATTCTTATCTTGTCGATAATTCACTAAATGAAAGTACCTACGTAACTCAAAATAAAAGGTCATAACCTCAAATATATTTTAATTTTGCTGTTTCATTAATCAGATTTCTACAGCTATTGTCAAATGTTTACCTATGAATTTCATATTGCAGGAGGCCAAGGACATACCGGCTAATGAAATATATTAAGTTAACAACTTCAATAACTGGTTTAATATCAACATAATTACGCTATGTTCTTTTTATTATTTATTTATTATTATTCGCGAAATAATGGTACTTAAATATCACGCTAATATCACTAATGGAGCAACAGTAACAAATATAAATGACACTCGGGAGGAAATTAAACACAGAATAAATATGGGAAATGCCTGTTATTATTCGGTTGAGAAGCTTTTATCATCCAGTCTGCTGTCAAAAAATCTGAAAGTTAGAATTTATAAAACATTTACATTACCGGTTGTTCTTTATGGTTGTGAAACTTGGACTCTCACTTTGAGAGAGGAACATAGGTTAAGGGTGTTTGAGAATAAGGTGCTAAGAGGGATGAAGTTACAAGAGAATGGAGAAAGTTACAAAACACAGAACTGCACGCATTGTATTCTTCACCTGACATAATTAGGAACATTAAATCCAGACGTTTGAGATGGGCAGGGCATGTAGCACGTATGGGCGAATCTATAAATTCATATAGAGTGTTAGTTGGGAGGCCGGAGGGAAAAAGACCTTTAGGGAGGCCGAGACGTAGATGGGAAGATAATATTAAAATGGATTTGAGGGAGTTGGGATATGATAATAGAGACTGGATTAATCTTGCTCAGGATAGGGACCAATGGCGGGCTTATGTGAGGGAGGCAATGAACCTTCGGGTTCCTTAAAAGCCAGTAAGTAAGTAAGTATTCGCGAAATAATGGTACTTAAACATAACGCTACTTCTCATATCTTCGGATGCTGCAACGCACAAGGCACGATACGTAGAGTTTATCTACCTGTACGAATCGTAATAAAGTAGCATCCTTGTATAAGAACCGGATGGAACTGACTATTGACAAATGCGTATCGGTTTGAGCACGCACAGAGAAGTGGGGGGGGGGGGGTAGGTCAAGGAGTTCGGCTCGACAGAAAGAAATTAGGTGACAAATGAAGGAACTGGACGTGGCATATCCCGATCTGCGCTGTCAGTGACGTTTCAGGAAATGAAAGTGTAAACTAAATGAAGCGATGAGGCATTTTTGTTGGTTGGAGCTGGTGGCGGTGTAAGTAGGCTGTGCCTTACTTTCTACGGAGCGGGGCCGCGCGCTATCTCTAGGACCGCGGTGTAGCGGACGGCGACGCTGCTGACGGTTGCTGTGTTCGTGGAGCTGCCGACTGCAGGAATTAATAAATATAGGTGAATATTAATTCAGGCAAGAGACGGTCTGTATTTCTTTTCTTTTTTTCTGGAGGTGCCTCACTCAGAATCAGGGTTGTTCGTAGGTTTAATAAATTAGATATACCGGACGCTTAGCTTCATTAATCTCCCAGAAGAATCCATGCTATGCAGTCTTTGGTATTAATGATAACAATACGAACAATATATCGAAAGTAATATTAAATTTACAGAAATTGAACGATTTTATTTTAGAATAGAACAAAGTTGAAAGGGCAGGGAAAGAAAAAGACAAATGAGGACAAACAAAAGCAGGTCAAAGCAGGACAAGAAAGGGAAGGACAAAGAAGAACAGAGGAAGAAAATAAGGACAAAACAGAAGAGAAAGAGGAAGGACAAAGGAGAGGGAAAGGAAAAGAAAAAGGATAGAGAAAGAAAAGGAAGAAGAAGGAGAGAGAAAGGAAAGGACAAAGGACAGATAAAGAAAAGGACAAAGAAGGAGAGAGAAAGGAAAGGACAAAGGACAGATAAAGAAAAGGACAAAGAAGGAGAGACAAAGGAAAGGACAAAGGACAGATAAAGAAAAGGACAAATAAGAGAAAGGAAAGGACAAAGGACAGGGAAAGGAAAGGACAAAGGAGCGAGAAAGGAAAGGACAAAGGACAGATAAAGAAAAGGACAAAGGAGAGAGAAAGGAAAGGTCAAAGGACAGATAAAGAAAAGGACAAAGAAGGAGAAAGGAAAGGACAAAGGACAGATAAAGAAAAGGACAAAGAAGGATAAAGGAAAGGACAAAGGGCAGGTAAAGAAAAGGACAAAGAAGAAGAAAGAAAGGAAAGGAGGACAAAGGACAGAGAAAGAAAAGGACAAAGGAGAGAGAAAGGAAAGGACAAAGGACAGAGAAAGAAAAGGACAAAGGAGAGAGAAAGGAAAGGACAAAGGACAGATAAAGAAAAGGACAAAGGAAGAGAGAAAGGAAAGGTCAAAGAAGGAGAAAGGAAAGGTCAAAGAAGGAGAAAGGAAAGGACAAAGGACAGATAAGGAAAAGGACAAAGGAGCGAGAAAGGAAAGGACAAAGGACAGATAAAGAAAAGGACAAAGGAGAGAGAAAGGAAAGGTCAAAGAAGGAGAAAGAAAGGAAAGGAGGACAAAGGACAGAGAAAGAAAAGGACAAAGGAGAGAGAAAGGAAAGGACAAAGGACAGATAAAGAAAAGGACAAAGGAAGAGAGGAAGGAAAGGTCAAAGAAGGAGAAAGAAAGGAAAGGAGGACAAAGGACAGAGAAAGAAAAGGACAAAGAAGGATAAAGGAAAGGACAAAGGACAGGTAAAGAAAAGGACAAAGGAAGGGAGAAAGAAAAGGTCAAAGAAGGAGAAAGGAAAGGACAAAGGACAGATAAAGAAAAGGACAAAGGAAGAGAGAAAGGAAAGGTCAAAGAAGGAGAAAGGAAAGGACAAAGGACAGATAAAGAAAAGGACAAAGGAAGAGAGAAAGAAAAGGTCAAAGAAGGAGAAAGGAAAGGACAAAGGACAGATAAAGAAAAAGACAAAGGAAGAGAGAAAGGAAAGGTCAAAGAAGGAGAAAGGAAAGGACAAAGGACAGATAAAGATAAGGACAAAGGAGAGAGAAAGGAAAGGTCAAAGAAGGAGAAAGAAAGGAAAGGAGGACAAAGGACAGAGAAAGAAAAGGACAAAGGAGAGAGAAAGGAAAGGACAAAGGACAGATAAAGAGAAGGACAAAGAAGGAGAGAGAAAGGAAAGGAGGGCAAAGGACAAAGAAGGAAAAGCACAAAGGAGGAGAGAGAAAGGAAAGGAGGGCAAAGGACAAAGAAGGAGAAAGGAAAGGTGGGCAAAGGACATAGAAGGAAAAGGACAAAGGAGGAGAGAGAAAGGAAAGGAGGACAAAGGACAAAGAAGAACTGAGAAGGAAAGAAGAAGAAGAAGAAGAAGAAGAAGAAGAAAGGACAGAGAAAGGAAACGAGGACAAAGGACAAAGAATGAGAAGGACAAAGCAGAGAGAAAAGGAAAGAGGAAAAAGGACAGAAAGAAAAGTACATAGAAAAGGAGAAATGAAAGGAGTACAAAGGACAGAGAAAGAAAAGGACAAAGAAAGTCTGAGAAGGGAAAGGAACACAAAGGACGGGGAATGAACAAGAGGGCAAAGGACAGAGAAAGGAATGGTAGAAAAGGAGATAGAGCAAAGAATGTGTGGTAAAGGACAGTAAAAATTGGTGATAGGGCAGGGAGAGAAAAGGTCATAGAACCACAGAGAAAATAGATATCACTGAAAAATGTTTCCCTAAACGACGTAAAGTTAGGCCTAGGTAAGGGGAGAATGTAGGTATGTTTCGTGAAAAATCTCAATATTTCTAACATTATAATCTGAAAAATCCAAGGATGGTTAAAAACATTCTTGTCTACTAGTGTGCAAAATTGCATGATTCTACCTTAAATACATTCAGAGAAAAGGTACATAAAGTGCACCAATTTAACATGGGGGAGATAGGGACCTACCGATACCTACATTCTCCCCTTATGTGTACTCTGTATTGGCGATGCGTGACTTCAGTGCGAGCTTGACGCCCATTGCAAGTAAACACGGAGCGAACTTTCGCCCTCGTAACGGGATACGAAACCCTGACCTCAACGCCAGCAAAAACTTGCACTCTCCGCAATGGACGTTGCCACCTCGAGTTTATTCTCAGCGTTTGCGGACGACTTCACAGACGCTAAGTATGCCTTGAAATCTTAAATACTGTGTTATGGAAGACGTCACTCATCTTCAGTTCTGAAAACTGTGTTTTTTTTCCATATTTACGGGATATTGTTATTCCAATTGCATATAGGTCCTAACAATTGAAGGATAATAGGAAAGAGGGCGAAATCCAGCAAGGGAAACAGGTTCTTCATGAATACATTATTTTATCTTACAGTTCTTACATCTCCATGGGAGAGAGAGAAAGAAGATTCTAATAGTATGTGACGGATAGTGTCAATTAGCACAGGTTTTTCATAGTTTCTTATACTCGGGTATTTAACGACGCTGTATCAACTACGAGGTTGTTTAGCGTCGATGGGATTGGTGATAACGAGATGGTATTTGGCAAGATGAGGTCGAGGATTCGCCATAGATCACCTGACATTCGCCTTAAGTTGGGTAAAACCATGGAAAAAATCGAACCAGGTAATCAGTCCAAGTGGGAATCGAACCCGCGCCTGACTGCAATTCCGGATCGGTAGACAAACATGTCCCCATAGGAAGAAATCGCTAACACTGAGATCAGGGGATCTTGCAGGCCATGGAATGTCACGGTTACGTGATATGGCGCGCCTTCCAAACAATTGACGAAAGTCTTTCATCGATTGTCGAGCAGAATGTTATGTTTCAAACATTCTTTACACCGAGACTGCACGATCTTAACATCGAAAACATGTGGTTTCTTAAAAGCAATGTGACTCTGTATCAACCACGAGGTTATTTAGCGTCGATGGAATTCATGAAAGCGAGACGATATTTGGCGAGATGAGGCCGAGGATTCGCCATTTTCCTTATAGTTGGGGAAAATCTCGGAAAAAAAACTCAACCAGATAATCAGCCCTAGCGGGAATCGAATCAGCGCCCGAGCGCAACTCCTGATCGGTAGGCAAGCGCCTTAGCCGCCTTAGCTACGCCGGTGGCTTCAAAGATTTTATAAGGATATCAATGAATATGTTCCATTAGAACATAGTATAATATTAATAAATACACCGTAACATGATAATAATAATAATAATAATAATAATAATAATAGTAACACACGAAATTTAAAATACCGATAATGTAAATTGTAAACAATTCTAATAATTACCCCACCTAGACAAAATTCTGCGTACGTCACTGCCCGCGTTCATATTGATGTGTGAATCGTTTCGACTCTGAATTGCATTGTTGTCTGTAGACTAGGCCTCATGGAATGAGGAAGCAATATTGTGAAGTAGTTAAAGAGAAGGCTCCGCCTTGTTAAATTTAAATCCTGACGGTCTTACTAATAAAAACTCTATATACAGACGTTTAACTGTCTTATACAATGAATAGCTCGTTTATAAGTCGTGTGTAAATTCCTTACTAATAATCACTACATACGTCGTGTATAACAGTATAACTGTTACACAGCTACGTCATAGTTTCGTCATTACTTCGTTACGAAAGATAATAGAATATCTGAGGTTCTCTACTGCATCCGGTAGAGCGCTCTAGTGTGGCGTGTTAAATATCATTGGTACAACTGGCTCTAATCGATTACCACACTACATTTTGGTCAAAGAGTACAAACTACAGCAATATTATTCTAATAATTCTATGATCTTTGGTTTGTTCTTCTGTGGTTACAAGGTAAACGTCATCATAAAATGACAGTCGTTACGAACAACTGGTCCACACCTGTGGATTAACGGTCAGCGCGTCTGGCTGTGAAACCAGGTGGCCCGGGTTCGAATCCCGGTCTGGGCAAGTTACCTGGTTGAGGTTTTTTCCGGGGTTTTCCCTCAACCCAATACGAGCAAATGCTGGGTGACTTTCGGTGCTGGACCCCGGACTCATTTCACCGGCATTGTCACCTTCATATCATTCAGACGCTAAATAACCCAGATGTTGATACAGCGTCGTAAAATAACCCAATAAAAAAATAAATAAAAAACGAACAACTGTTAAAGGGGCGACCATTTTTTCCCTATATACAACGCTTAAACAAGGGGTTTGGTGTATATAACTACTGCAAAGCAATTCCCATTGTATAGTTACAGCCTGTTTATACGTCCATAGCTTATTCACGGTTTATTAGTAACGTTTTCTGTCTCAACTCTGCATAAGTCTAGTATAAAAACTATACACGGTCTATTAGTAAGACTGTGAGAGTATAAGAAGAGGAAATAAATATCTAACTTTTATTCCAAATCCCAAACATCCTTACAATCCCATCCATGCTCACAATAACAATCACGAACAGCATAAACATTACACTCAATATAGGATTGCATGTGTCGCCGTCACTTTTTTAAACGATCTGTAACCATGGTAATTAATACGTCATTGCCCGGCCTTGTGACCGTTAAGT
This sequence comes from Periplaneta americana, assembly GCF_040183065.1. Classification (NCBI taxonomy): domain Eukaryota; kingdom Metazoa; phylum Arthropoda; class Insecta; order Blattodea; family Blattidae; genus Periplaneta; species Periplaneta americana. Next base: position 13,371,811 of record NC_091132.1, read on the forward strand.
TATTCCGGCACCAGGATGAACGGTTTTGCTGCTGTTTGTACACGTCGCTCGGTCTAAATGTGTTAATGTGGACCAAGCCGATGACGTTGAGATCGCCCTTGGCCTTCCAGGTTGGGACAGCCGCCTTCTCATACCTTTAGAAGTAAAGCACGTGGGCGGCCTAAGTAAACATCCGCACTACACCTAGATACGCCTTTCACTTTCGTGTGTGCACAGGGAGATCCTCCATACAACCGGATGAAGATTTACTTCCGCAGTAAACCCTAAAGGCTCATTCACAATGAAAATTAAACATAACGTAAGCGTTAACTTAAGAATATAAACGTTACGGTAAAATCAAGATCATTCACGATGGGAACATAAACATAACAGCAAATATACTTGGTAACCATGGAAACATAACAACGACGCCATTTCCTCATATTCTCTCGTATAGGCTACTTCAGCGCTCCACGATTGTGTTCTGTTTGCAAATCACGTAAGCATAAGCATGAAAGTTTGGAGTTTGCAAACTTTCATGTTAACGTCTCACGATAATGTTTATGTCAATGCTTGTGTGAATCATTGTGAATGATCTCATTTGGTAGCCTGGGCGCAAACTTGTGTGTTGATCCATTTTGAATCTTGCGTACACCACTTTTAACACTTGCATATAATTAATTGATGAACTAGTGGACTTACTCACCCTCTTAACAGGTAGAGAAGTTCGAGATGACGCCGCGATCTAGTAAGCTCTGATGATGGTGCGTGAAGCACTGAAACAGCTGTAAGCCGGACAAATATTACATATTTAACACGAGTAAGTCCACAAGTTCATCAATTAATTGTAGTAGTATTTAGTATTTAGTAGTAGTATTTATTTATTTAACCTAGTAGAGATAAGGCCGTCAGGCCTTCTCTGCCCCTCTACCAGGAGATTCCAACTACAATATCAACAATAAAATTACAATTAGTATTAAATTTACAATTACAATTACAAATAATATTACAATTAGTATTAAATTTACAATTACAATAAAATCAAAGTACGAAAAGATTACCTGAATAATTAAAGCTAGATAATTTATCATAGAGAAACAAAGAATATTTTATATTTACTGAATTACAAATTAAATCTAGAATAACAAAATTGTATAGTGATGAAATTACTGAATATTGAAATATTTTGTGATACATTAAAGAAACTATTTACAAGTAATCAATTACTGACCAAGTGCCTAGTAAGTTTTCGTTTGAATTCAATTTTATTTCGATAGTCCCTGATGCTAGCAGGTAGCGAATTCCAGAGTCTTGGCAGGGCTATTGTGAAAGAAGATGAGTATGAGGAGGTGCGATGGGATGGTATTGTTAGTATTGTTTCATGACGAGAGCGTGTGTTGAGATTATGGTGGGAAGAAAGGTAAGTGAAGCGAGACGACAGGTACGAAGGAATAGAAGAGTTCAAGATTTCGAAGAGAAAGAGAAGTGAATGTAAATTTCTTTTCTTATCTAGTTTAAGCCAACCTATTGCTTCCAGGGATGGGGTAATATGATCATATTTACGAACATTGCTTACAAAACGTACACACAAATTATGAGCACGTTGAAGTTTCATTTTGTTGTCGCTGGAGAGGTCTGTCAGTAAAATGTCCGCATAGTCGAAATAGGGAAATGCAAGTGTCTGCACAAGGGACTTTTTTAAGCAAGAGGGGAGATGAACATTTATCCTTTTTAGCACATGGATAATAGAATATACTTTTCTGCAGGTTTCTGAGATTGTGTGTTTATGTTACGGTTATGTTTAATTTTCATTGTGAATGGGCCTTAAACTATTTCCCACTATAAAAGATTAACGTTCCATTGCATATCTTGGCATAGACCTACGTCCTTCTTCGAGTGTAGGTCCTACGTGGATAACGCCGATGCTCTCCGAGAAATCAGCTTCTGACACCCTCCCCAACAATATTCCCTCCAAATTTTTCGTTATTCATATTTAGCGTATCCGATTCCCCCCATAGTAATCGTCGTTGATTTTATTAAATCTTCTATGTGACAGTACAGATAATAATTTTTCAGAAGGAAAAAAAAATTAATTAAAAATCAATGAGCCTACATAAGAATATGAAGTAATTCGGTAGGAAACGTTGGTGAATATGATGAACATCATCGAGGATCAGTGTAGGCCTATTTATTTGGTTATGACTGTGATACGTTCCTTGTCACGTGTTGGAAATGATCTTCCAGTCCGTCCAAAGTACAGTAGAAGTCCTTTCAACTATTGTATGGACTATATTTATTGCCTGAGTTGTTCATTGATTAACGTTTTTTTTTTCAAGTGTTTATTTCAAATTTCAAATGCATCGGAAGATGCTATAACATGGTCAAGTGCAAATTTATGTAATAATACAGTACAGAACATATAATACAGATTAATACCTCAGACTACAGAATATAAATACATCACTGGAAATAGAAATAAAATAATACAATCAATATAAAAAGAGGATACAATAATATTACAAAATTTGAGGTCCGAATGAGCTGCGCTCGTGTTCGGTCGCAGTTCAGATATATTATTAATATAAGAGGAATATAGAAAATAAAATAAAATAGGAACTAAAATTAAAATTACAGCTACAATGAAATTATATAATATAATATATTATTAATATAAGAGGAATATAGAAAACAAAATATGAACTAAAATTAAAATTAGAGCTACAATGAAATTATATAATGTAATATATAATATAACTTTGCTCTAGAGTATGCCATTAGGAAAGTTCAGGATAACAGAGAGGGTTTGGAATTGAACGGGTTACATCAGCTGCTTGTCTATGCGGATGACGTGAATATGTTTGGAGAAAATCCACAAAAGATTAGGGAAAATACGGGAATTTTACTGGAAGCAAGTAAAGAGATAGGTTTGGAAGTAAATCCGGAAAAGACAAAGTATATGATTATGTCTCGTGACCAGAATATTGTACGAAATGGAAATATAAGAATTGGAAATTTATCTTTTGAAGAGGTGGAGAAGTTCAAATATCTTGAAGCAACAGTAACAAATATAAATGATACTCGGGAGGAAATTAAACGCAGAATAAATATGGGAAATGCCTGTTATTATTCGGTTGAGAAGCTTTTATCATCCAGTCTGCTGGAAAAAAAATCTGAAAGTTAGAATTTATAAAACAGTTATATTACCGGTTGTTCTGTATGGTTGTGAAACTTGGACTCTCACTTTCAGAGAGGAACATAGGTTAAGGGTGTTTGAGAATAAATGCTTAGGAAAATATTTGGGGCTAAAAGGGATGAAGTTACAGGAGAATGGAGAAAGTTACACAACACAGAACTGCACACATTGTATTCTTCACCTGACATAATTAGGAACATTAAATCCAGACGTTTGAGATGGGTAGGGCATGTAGCACGTATGGGCGAATCCAGAAATGCTTATAGAATGTTAGTTGGGAGGCCGGAGGGAAAAATACCTTTAGGGAGGCCGAGACGTAGGTGGGAAGATAATATTAAAACGGATTTGAGGAAGGTGGGATATGATGATAGAGAATGGAGTAATCTTGCTCAGGATAGGGACCAATGGCGGGCTTATGTGAGGGCGGCAATGAACCTCCGGGTTTCTTAAATGCCAGTAAGTAAGTAAGTAAGTAAGTAAGTAATATATAATATAATATAATATAAATATAGAGAAGAATAATATCGTACCTGAATAAAGTAGGGCAATTTATGAAAACCTGTTCGTTTTCTAACCGCACACAGATCTGCCCTCTACTGATGAATATTGTAATGGAATGGGGAGATGTTTCCTATAGTAGAGGAAAATAATAATCCCGAAAAAGGAATAGTGCTACTTTGTTTGCCTTACTTACTTACTTACAAATGGCTTTTAAGGAACCCGAAGGTTCATTGCCGCCCTCACATAAGCCCGCCATCGGTCCCTATCCTGTGCAAGATTAATCCAGTCTCTATCGTCACACCCCACCTCCCTCAAATCCATTTTAATATTATCCTCCCATCTACGTCTCGGCCTCCTTAAAGGTCTTTTTCCCTCCGGTCTCCCAACTAACACTCTATATGCATTTCTGGATTCGTCCATACGTGCTACATACCCTGCCCATCTCAAACGTCTGGATTTAATGTTCCTAATTACATCAGGTGAAGAATACAATGCGTGCAGTTCTGTGTTGTGTAACTTTCTCCATTCTCCTGTAACTTCATTCCTTTTAGCCCCAAATATTTTCCTAAGCGCCTTATTCTCAAACACCCTTAATCTCTGTTCCTCTCTCAGAGTGAGAGTCCAAGTTTCACAACCATACAGAACAACCGGTAATATAACTGTTTTATAAATTCTAACTTTAAGATTTTTTGACAGCAGACTGGATGATAAGAGCTTCTCAACCGAATAATAACACGCATTTCCCATATTTATTCTGCGTTTAATTTCCTCCCGAGTGTCATTTATATTTGTTACTGTTGCTCCAAGATATTTGAATTTTTCCACCTCTTCGAAGGACAAATCTCCAATTTCTATATTTTCATTTCGTACAATATTCTGGTCACGAGACATAATCGTATACTTTGTCTTTTCGGGATCCAGTTCAAATTAAATATATAGATTATTAAAAACAAATAAGTATGTCGCGATATCGTGGGCGTTCAGTAAAGTGTGTCGTCAGTCAAAAAAGGTTAGGAACCACTGATCTAGGTAATTCATCTTTTCGAATCGTAATTCCGCAGTTTTTTGTTTATAATTCTTTACTAGGTGACGTTCACATTTCCACTGTGATTGTAACTACGAAGTTGATGATGAACGCAAGACAGAACAGAGGCATTCTCATGACCTCGGCGCAGAGGACTTAGGGGTGTCACAGAATTGCAAATCATGTAAGGAAGTATGAAAATATGAACGATCGAGGATAAGTCATAATGATTATTCAAAGCTGCCCCCAAGGTTAGCTCTTGTCCTTAGAGTTCTGAGAAGCATGGGTTCTGTGCAAACTTCCGCGAGCATTGCTTGTCTCAGCATTAATCCGTTCTGCAACAAGTGGAGAGCGTTTGAAGACAACTTGTAGCTAGGAGTGTCAATACCAGTGGCGTAGCGTCATTGTAAGCTAAAAAGCTTAGCTTCCCCAGTTAATAATGATTTCATAATAAACCTGCAGTCTATGGACAAAATTATTTATTAATTTTAATCGAATTTATATTTACGCTTTAAATATTGTGATGCGGCAGCTCAGGATGATTTGAGATGCAGCAGTAAACAAGAAGCCTGCACACACCAGCTTCCAAGCAGACCGTTTTCTTCTGTGTAATCCACCCCGCAGATTTTCCATCTCTTTCTAACTAAACTACCGGTACCCTAGTCGCAAGGCTCGCAAGAAGCTAGCTTTAATATTTAAAATAAGTAGTTTCCGAGTTATCCCTTTTCGTCAGTTGTGTTCAGTTGAAGTGTTAGTGTGCATTGTGGCTGATATAATAAATAATGAGTGAAATAACAGTTCCTGGCACTAATTTACTTGAATTTTTTAGGATAATTGTATTATCAAAACTGACTTACGAACAAAAGTGTGATTTAAAAAACAAATGACCGACTCCCTTGCTGTCAATGAAGGACACAACCAAAAGACAGACGCATACTTACGTAATGATACTAATATTGTGATTTATCTAAGTATGACAGGGAGTGAGCTAATGTTATACGTATACGTGTCTATTTGTTAAGAGATATGTGTAAACCATGAAATCATATTTTACTACGTACCATTTGAAGTCATGCCTTATTGGTGTTACTTACGATGTTCCAACCAATCTTCGACTGCTGACTTGAAATTGACTACTATTTATTTTAAGACTATATTTTTGTAATACGTTTTCTCATATTGCATGAAAGGCAACTTGAGTTAGCTTCCCCTGCTCAAAATTTCATGCTACGCCACTGGTCAATACAACTGTAGTTGACTTGTAACAAGCTTTTAATCGCCATACATGACTACGGGGATTCCACTGCTAGAGAGTCCACACCTGTGGAGTAACGGTTAGCGCGTCTAGCCGCGAAACCAGGTGGCCCGGGTTCGATTCCCGGTTGGGGCAAGTTACCTGGTTGAGGTTTTTTCCGGGGTTTTCCCTCAACCCAATATGAGCAAATGCTGGGTAACTTTCGGTGTTGGACCCCGGACACATTTCACCGGCATTATCACCATCTCATTCAGACGCTAAATAACCTAAGCTGTTGACAAAGCGTCGTAAAATAAACTACAAAAAAAAATCCACTACTAGAATTGAAGACCTCGGTGCGAAAACTGGTCATGTCCAATTATTTTCAAAATCGACATTTAGTATGCCCTGCATAGATATATAAGGGGTTTCATTTCAAAACTTCCCAGTCTAAATAACTAATTATTTATATTCAATTCAATTTAAACAAAAAACACGTCAATTTAGATATTAAGAGGGAAGTCTGAAACCAGGCCTAATTGCATTTTAGATTTCACCCCTCACCTCCCAGCATACCACTTTTAAATTTCAAATGGTACGCCTATATTTTTATACTTAAATATGAAAGAGCATTCAATTGTTTATACATCTCATTCGTTTTCGCATCTTTTCTTTTCTATCGTCGTCTGGCAACCAGGATTGTTGTTATTGTTGATAAGAGCTGAAGAGAATAAGGCTACAAAAACTTATTGAGCATTTCATGTAATAGTTGTGTTTGTGTATTAAATTATTTTAAAACGGTGTATACCCTTCAAGAGAGAACATAAATCATCCTTATTGATTAAAATTTAGGAAATTACACAAAATAAGCTGCGTTTTCATTCTAAAATCAACTGATAATAACAAAAATACAGGTTGCCAGACGACGATAGGAAACAAAAGATGCAAAAACAAATGAATGAGATGTATAAACAATTGAATGTTCTTTCATATTTAAGTATAAGTATTGACTTCTTTGGAGATTGTGCAAAAGCCTGCATGACTGCATGAACACTCTCCTTATCGGTGGAACTTCTCTTTCTTCCGCACCGCCCTTTCAACACATCTTGCACCGTTCCGTCGACTTCAAACTCGTCTCGGATTCTTGTGATAATTAACCTTGTTGGTGGTTGTGTTCCAAATTCAACCCTCCAACGTCGTTGAACCTCAGCAACATTCTCCACTTTCCAATAACATTTCAGTATCCACTTACGTTCATCGAACGATAATTGCACCGCCATGTTTGTTTATAAACAGATGAACATGTTTCCATGTTTTCCACTGCCTTCTGAATCATAAACCGCAAAAATCGTATTTCTGTCTCATTTCTTTGCTGTGAAATAGTATTTCAAAGAATGTATACATAAATTTAGGACAGTCTGTATTTTTGAAAACTAGAAGAAATGTCTTTCCAGACGAGGCAAAAACATTATTTACCAAAATTTTGAAGAAATCTGACATTCCTAGAATCGATGTGCATCTCAAGTACCTGCAACAGCTTTACGGGTTTAGAACCAACTTTCCGTAAAATAACTACATAACAGTTTCATCTGCCTTAAATTAATGTAAAGTATAATTATTGTCCCACGCATACAAAAGTTCTGGTGACATGATTTCGCAACGAGGCGAAATTAACCAGAATGTGTGTGATCTTGCTGATAATCCACCCGAAATTTTTCTTGTAAAACCGAGACATCTTAACTAGAACTTGAGTGAGCGGCTTTTGTTATGTAACTTGATAGCAATTAGATATGAGAGTTGTGTCTCCTTGTCATTGTGAACGCCTCTCTTCCGATGTCTGTTACATCTGGCAGAGTAGGAATTAGGCACGCCTGCTTTCCACATGGCAGCCTATGTGTAAACATGTCCACACCATAATTCGCTTACAACAACCCCTCACTTACAATTTCTATTATAACTGGAATTACGCACACAAGCTTATTCAGTTTAATTCACTATTTTGCTGTTCCATACAATGTATTTGCAATACATGTACCGTAAACAATTTCTGAACACAAGGAAAATATTCATCCGAAATTCCCTAACGTTGCCATTGGCAACAGTTTTTTTTTTATACACGCTTTATCATCTGTCGTCATGTCGCGTTTTTAGACTCTTTGGATATACCAGTAGGCCGTGTTTGCTATTGTTGAGTTCCTGTTTCTGTCGTATGTTGTAGATGATTCGTGTTCATGTAATTGATTTTTTATTTTGATTAATGTTTATGATATTGATGATTGAGGCGGTGATGAATCATGGCATGTAAATTTCCAATCCGGCATTTGCCTTTGTGACTGAAGGAAACCATGAAAAACTCCAGTTACATTGGTAGACTACTAGGTTTGAACCCGAGACCTCTCGAATGCGAGTCTCAAACGCTACCGTCTGAGCCAAGTCCCTCGGTGGCAACAGCACGGCATGCCCCTATCGCTTGGTCCGAAGGGTTGTGGGTTCGAGTCCCGCCTCGGGCATGGGTGTTGTGTTTGCATTAGTGTAAGTAAAAACAAAAGGAAACAAATGTAAACGAAAACAGAAAACAAAATAGATAACTTTGGTAAACGGTCTCTGGCCGGTCTAAATTAAAAAAAAAAAGTCCGGTATTGATATGTTTTCTACAAGAAAAGGGAAAGAATAAATGTCGGTTGATAACGAAAGTTAAATTAGATAGTTTCCTGAATAAAGTTTTTTTTTTTTTCTTGAGGTCTTTAATGTTTCTTACGAAAAACCGAATTAACTTTCTTGGCCATGATCCATATATCTGAATGATGTCTATCACCTGATATCTTCATCTGCTCCCGAACTTTTCTCTTGTTCACCATTCTTTCCTGTACATCCTTCAGTACGCATTTTCTTCTTAGCCAGTGACCCAGCCAATAACCTCTTTCTCTTTCTGATCACTTTCACCACTAGCCTATTCTTCTTTGCATACTCTTTCTAGCACATATTCATTTCTCATTCTATCTGCCCATGTCACATGTTCCGTTCTTTTCCATATCTACATTTCAAATGCGTCTAGTCGTTTCTCTTCACTACGTTGTAATGTTCATGTTTCTACCCCATACAGTGCCACACTTCACAAAAAGCACTTTACTAATCTCCTTCTCAATTCTTTATATGCAAATGATATATTCTTACTACTTACTTACAAACTGCTTTTAAGGAACCCGGAGATTCATTGCCGCCCTCACATAAGCCCGTTATCGGTCCCTATCCTGAACAAGATTAATCCAGTCCCTACCATCATATTCCATTTCCCCCAAATCTATTTTAATATTATCCTTCCATCTACGTTTCGGTCTCCCCAAAGATCTTATTGCCTCAGGTCCTCCAACTAACACTCTATATGCATTTCTTGATTCGCCCATACGTGCTACATGCCCTGCCCATTTTAAACGTCTGGATTTAATGTTCCTAATTATGTCAGGTGAAGAATACAATGCGTGCAGTTCTGTGTTGCGTAGCTTTCTCCATTCTCCTGTAACTTCATCCCTCTTAGCCCCAAATATTTTCCTAAGCACCTTATTCTCAAAAACCCTTAATTTCTATTCCTCTCTCAAAGTGGGAGTTCAAGTTTCACAACCATACAGAACAACCGGTAATATAACCGTTTTATAAATTCTAACTTTAAGACTTTTTAAGACAGACTGGGTGACAAACGCTTCCTAACCGAAGTAAGTAGACATTTCCCATATTTATTCTGTGTTTAATTTTTTCCCCGAGTGTAATTTATATTTGTTACTGTTCCTACAAGGTACTTGAATTTTTCTACCTTTTCAAAGGATAAATTTCCAGTTTTTATATTTCCATTTCATACTATGTTCTAGTCACGAAACATAACCATATTCTTTATTCTTTTCGGAGTTTACTTCCAACCTATCTACTTAGTTCATTCAAGTAAAATTCCCGGGCTTTTCCTAATAGTTTGTGGATTTTCTCCTAACATAATCACGTCATTCGCATAAGTGGATGAACAGGTCAAATTTACCAAAGAATCTGAAGGTCACTGCCACTTTATTCTGCGTCTGGAATTTGCACTTATAATTACATGCGTTCTCATGGGGGCAGATAAAGAGTTAATTTTTTTCTTCCACAATGTTAATAGCCTAATATCAAAACATGCTCACACAATTTTGGCCACTCGAGCGCAATTAGAACGAGGGCCGTAAAAATAAGTTTCTTTGGGGCCTTTTACAGAAAGAAAACACAATTTCATTGGAAAATTTTTTGGAACAAATGCAACAATTGAAGCGTCGGCTGGAACAACGTTGGAAGTTACGAAATTGTCATTCGGCGTGTTTCCGTGTAATAATGTTGTAGGGTAAACTAGGGTCTGTTGGACAGTCGGGCATGCTGGACACTTCACACTTTAACGTGTTACCTCGCCACTTGTGGGCACCACATTCTGCTAGAAGTCAATGACGGAAGTAGCCCCTTCTAGCAGAATGTGGCGCCCACAAGTGGCGAGGTAACACGTTAAAGTATGAAGTGTCCAACATGCCCGACTGTCCAACAGACCCTAGTTTACCTATGCCATGTTACCTTGCTATACTCTTTGGCTTGCAACTGTCCATCAATGCAGTACGTGAAATTTGTCCACTCAAAAGTTTGCTGCCCTCAAAAGAACAATGTTGTACGCGTACACATTTTTGCAGCTCCTGTAAATTTTACCAAATGTAACTTATAACGTTGTTCCAGCCGACGCTTCAATTATTGTTCAGCTATTTTTCAATATATTCCCCATCGGAATTGAGAGATTTGTCATACCGTGGGATCAACAGAGAGGTGCAGACGGCTGTTACACACTGGTTCCGATTCCAGGCGGCAATAGCTCAAGAATTTCTATATCTGTTCCAATAAATCTTTCCATGAAATTGTGTTTTCCTTCTATAAACGGTCCCAGGAAAACTTACTTTTTGGTCTCGAGTGATCAAAATTTGTATAAGCACTTGTTTTGACATTTTTAACATGGTGGAAGGAAAAGAAATAAGTTTTGTGCGAGATCGTGCATATTTGCTTGGTTTCCGCACAAAACCAATCCGCGGAAGTCTAAAATTCCACATTCAGTATTCCCAACCTAACACACATAACAATTTCCCTCTTCTTACCGCTTAAGTGACGTATTGATTTTACTGCTTTAGGCTTTTAACATATTATTTTTAGAGACGTTTAACATAGTAATAATTATAAATTGGAAACTTACCACTGCAATTTCACCTAAATTGCACTGTTAATTATTGTTTTTAAATATTTGCAAAAATTAAGTAAACTCTACAACTCCACTAAAGTTACTGCATTCGTGATGCAAGTAACATTAAGGAAGCCGTGAAAAAATCAACAAGATTCCAGACTCATCATAGACTGGGGGGGAGGGGAAAATACAGACGTATATCACGGCCTGCTGGAGTATAGTAAACACAGAAAACATTTTAAAGCAACAATGTTGAAGATAGATATTTTTGTTTTGCAAATTTGCCGTCATTGAACAGAAACCAAGATGGTGATTTCATTGCAACTAATTAGAAATTCCTCTTTCAGGTATGTAATAAACGATCTTCGCACAAAATAATGTACGATACACGAGCGGTATGTTTTCTTTCAATTCTCGGAAATTAAAAAATGCTCAACTACGTTTCGCTTTTTCAAACTTCTCCTCAAACATGAAAACTTCAACATACCGCTCTTGTAACGCATATTACTATTTTATCTGTCACCATGACAATGTTTTCTTGTTAGTGGAAGATATTTTTGTATCCGTGTGGCAGTGTGTGTGACCTCTTTGGCTGATGTCGATGTAGCTAATGCAGAATGAAGAAGAAATACGAGAACAGCGGTCGTGTTATTGCTGGTATTCGGGTTAAGGACGGCCGTGGGTGTAGGCCTGCGAAAGATTCGCGCTACCACCAAGGTGATCAATTGGCGTCTTTCTGCGAAAGCGAAAGTGTTTGAAATACCGACGGGCATTTCGGTTTTACCCCGATGCCATGTTGGACAGGGCTAACAACCGGCATTCTCATATCAGCTTCAGGCGTTGACTCATCAACGCCCGGTTGATCAATTCTCTGTTGCTCAAGTCTAGAGAATTCATCACGAATACATTGCGACAAAGAGATGAAGGTCGTTGTTCAGTGTCTACAACCGTCGCTTGTTTGTGACTTTGTAAATTTTCAGGACTTTATGAAATATTTTTACCCAGAGGCAACATAACTTTCTAAGCATATTCTACGAGTAATGTGCGGAAAAATCACTTGTAACCACTGATAAATATTTCATAGTGGGTTTTAGCATTCATCCTGTGTGTAATTCGCAGTGGCGTAGCGTCAATGTAAGCTAAATAGCTCAGTTTCCCCAGTTAATAATAATTTCATAATAAACCTTCAGTCTATGGACAAAATTATTTATTAATGTTAATAGAACTTATATTTACGCGTTAAATATTGTGATGCGGCAGCTCAGGATGATTCGTGATGCAGCAGTAAACAAGGATATATATTATTATAATGTACCGAAGTACATATGATATTTCCATGCAGATATTCTGCGTCATTACGAGTGCACCTCAGCACATGTGTGGACTTCGGTCCTAGGTTCATAGATATCTATGACGTAGTGCAGAGGGCGGCCACCAGAGGGAACCCAAGAGTTGGAGCTTAATCTGAGACGATTCTTCCGACGCCGGGGTAGAATCCGGTGTGGCTTAGTGGATAAAGCGTCAGCACGTAGAGCTGAAAACCCGGGTTCAAATCCCGACGCCGGAGAGAATTTTTCTCCGTTCCATTACTCTTTCATAGTAAACAAGAAGCCTGCACACACCAGCTTCCAAGCAGACTGGTTTCTTACACTCATTCTTCTGTGTAACCCACCCCGCAGATTTTCCATCCCTTTCTAACTAAACTATCCCGGTCGCAAGGCTAGCAAGAAGCTAGTAGTAGTTGAAAATAAGTAGTTTCCGAGTTATTCCTTTTCGTCAGTTGTGTTCAGTTGAAGTGTTAGTGTGCATTGTGGCTGATATAATAAATAATGAGTGAAATAACAGTTCCTGACACCAATTTACTTGAATTTTTTAGGACAGTTCTATTATCAAGACTGACTTACGAACAAAAGTGTGATCTACAAAACAAATGACCGACTCCCTTGCTGTCAATGAAGGACACAACCAAAAGACAGACGCATACTTACGTACTGTATCTATTGACCGTTAATATTGTGATTTCTCTAAGTATGACAGGGAGTGAGCTAATGTTATACTATACGTGTCTATTTGTTAGAGATATGTGTAAACCGTGAAATCATATTTTACTACGTACCATTTTAGGTCATGCCTTATTGGTGTTACTTACGAGATTCCGACCAATCTTCGGACTGCTGACTTGACATTGACTACTATTTATTTTAAGACTATATTTTTGTAATACGTTTTCTCATATTGCATGAAAGGCAACTTGAATTAGCTTCCCCTGCTCAAAATTTCATACTACGCCACTGGTAATTCGTTATATTACCGTGGTTTCATTAAGATACGAAGGTACTACCAAGAGGGCTATAATAGGAGAGAAGGGTTCAATCAAATTTCTTCCTGTTAATCGCTTTTAACTCTAAGAGCTTCCACTGAGAGCGCTAACATCTAACATTCCGCCACTGAATTTAGAATCCTGCAATTGGAGAATTAACACGTGTGCTCTTGGTTTTAGTTGCTAGCCCGGAAATACATTTTAAGGAAGACATTTTGAATTTTTTAATTTTAGTTACAACATTCTTGTGTGTGTATTTATATATATATATATATGTATTTATATATATATATATATATATATATATATATATATATATATATACATTGCAACGGTTTCACGTATTAAAAGCGAGAATCCCGATTGCGGAAATAGGAGGGTAGTCACCCCACAAAATGTTTCTTCAAAATATCAGAAGATAGTGAAATATGGGCTTTCACAATATACAGTGAGATTCACAAGGATTTACCGTCTCTTTCAGAACTTATTTGCGAAGACATTCTGAGCAAAAAATGTCATATAAACATTCGTCCTAATCTCAATATTTTCAGAGTTACACTAATTTGAAGTTGTTTGTAAAATACCCATTTTCTTGAGATTTAAGGGTAAAAGAATACTACAGATAAAGAATGAACTATTCAGAAATATCATTTCTTTAATTAGCCGGTATTCTGACACTAAAAATGTGTTGTGAATTCCATAGTTGCTTCGTACATAATTTTTTTTGTCGATTTTTAACTACAAAATTACATTTTCTTACATATCTATCACAAAAATTATTACAAATCACGCCACTCTTGTAAATTCTTCAAGACTGTACATTAGGATGCGTAATTAAACTGTAAAGAATCAAGTTCCTAAAGTTGTAACAATTTTTGTGATAAGAGCTTAAGAATGATGTAATTTTTAGTTAAAAATTGAAAAACAAAAATCTGTACAAAGGAATTCACAACACATTTTTAGCTTCAGAACACTAGCCAATTAAAGAAATGATACTTCTGAATAGTTCATTCTCTATTTGTAACATTCTTTTACCCTTAAAACTAAAGAGAAAAGGTATTTTACAAATAACTTCAAATTACTGTAACTTTGAAAATATTGAGATTATGACAAACGTTTATACGAAATTTTTTGCTTAGAATGTCTTCGGAAATAAGCTCCGTAACTGACGGTAAATCTTCCTGGATCACTCTGTATAGCAATGTTGTTGTTTTTTTAAGTGGGTTATTTTACGACGCTTTATCAACATCTTTGGTTATTTAGCGTCTGAATGAAATGAAGGTGATAATGCCGATGAAATGAGTCGGGGGTCCAGCACCGAAAGTTACCCAGCATTTGCTCATATTGGGTTGAGGGGAAAACCTCGGAAAAAACCTCAACCAGGTAACTTGCCCCGACCGGGAATCGAACCCTGATTTCGCGGTCAGACGCGCTGACCGTTACTCCACAGGTGTGGACAGCAATGTTGTCACATAAAACTAATTTGATAAACTGGTAGATTTTTCTAGCCATGTGCATCATTATAAATCACATCTTACCGGAAACAGCTAACAGTTAATTGCAATAAATATCTTTGTATGTATATGTACCAAATATTATATTGTTACTAACTAAATCTGATACGTTCTAACACAATGGATTTGGTTGGTCATGTCCAAATCATTTCAAATATCACAACCCATTTCCTACCTCTACCTTCTGGGATATCACGGAGGACGGACACTGGAAAATTTTCTTTTCTCAATCGTACTATCAGGGACTGGAATGCTTTACCTGCAGACTTACTAAAGGCTTTACCAACAACCAAAAAATAGGCTTAAGGACTTTACTAATAGACGGTAATTATACACAGTATGTAAAGGATGTAGACTAAATGATATTTTGTTATTGAAGTGTTGCATCAGTGAAGAATTATGTTGTGTCAGTGAAGTGTGTTGTGTCAGTGAAACGTGTTCCTGTCAGGGAAGCTTTATAGTTTATAGTGGCAGTGCAAAGTATTTGAACAGTGAAATGTTTTTGAAGTGTTAGTGAAATCAGGATAGAATCAGTGAAATGTGTCGTAGTTCCAGTGCAGTGAGTGAGTTGACAGCGAAATGAGTGTAATGTGGAAAGGTACTTGTGCAGATATGAACATATCATACTCGTGGGTTTTAGTTCGAACTTAGATTTAAGATATAAATTAGATTTATTTTAAATGTTATTTTAAGTGATCGTGCTTCATTTAATTTAGGATATTCCCTATTATTATTATTATTATTATTATTATTATTATTATTATTATTATTATTGTTAGTATTAATTATTTGTATTAATTATTGGTATTATTATTAACTGTATTTTTAATTAATAAGTTTATTATTGTCATTATTGAGTGTAATTAGTTACCACTGCCACCGGGTATATACCCCTTGCAGTGTGAATAAATACATACATACATGAAAACGCTGTTGGTATAGACTCAATTTTTTTTACAGAAAAAGAAAGGAGAATAAACTCAAAATTTTAATAGGGATGATTACATTTCAAGCTTGATTTAAATATAAAATATAACAGGGAGGTGCAGAGAAATAGTTTGAAATTTCCGCCACTTTTTGTGTATGTGACGCTCCAGCCGTGGCTACGAAAAACTTCTTGACAGATTACACTTAGCCTAATCCGGCTTATGAGCCCCTCTCTCCTATTATAGCCCTCTTGGGTACTATCTATGTCGACAATTAATTTCATGAAGTTTGGTTGCACGTTACTAAAAAAACTGGTACAGATATCTGAACAATATTCCAAAGTTTTACAGAATCATTAAACTTTAATTATTTCGGAATAATAAAATAAAAAAGGATCTAGTAAAAATAGTATTCGCAGTTTTATTCACATTTAAAGAAACCTTATTTGCACTTTTTCAAGAGTAATAATATCTGCGTCAAACTTCTCAATGAATTTAATTAATGAAGTCAGTAATATGAAACACATTAGCGGCAGTTCCATATAAATGAAAGAATTTTATGTAATTTACATAAGAAAGGGAAGAGGTCCCAAAATTGATCCTTGTGGTGTACCACATAAGAGAGTATTACTTTCGAAGTTATTCTCCTGGATAACTTTCGGCGCTGGACTCTGGACTCATTTCGCTGACATTATCACCATCTTATTTAGACGCTAGATAACCGTAGCGATTGATAAAGCGTTGTAAAATAACCAATTAAAAATTTCAAAATTATTCACTGAGATATACTGATACCGCTCACTTAAATAACTCCGAAGGTATCGTAAAACACCTCTAATACAAATAGATTATAGTTTATGTAAGAAAATTTAATAATTAACATCATCAAATGCTTTCTTAAAATCAACAAAATTTTATTTTCATCCAGAGCTCGTTTTCTTCGCATCTAAAATGTTCCATGGCAACAGTACATTGCTGAGGTAAACTGAAAGATGTGCGATGTTGTTGGTAGGTACGTAGTGAAGCGAACTAAATAAGAAAACAAGTGAATGAACAAGTCTGTAAGTAAGAATTTAAAAAGCTGAACATCATGCCGATGTCATCAACCTGTGGGATGGCTAAGCAACACATATGTCGAGAGATCATGGGCCCCTGTGTGATAGGCCACTGGATCAGTAACTTGTCTGCCCATAAGTCTCTTGGGTACTGGCTGGCCTTGGTGCACATTAACAGCTCTGTCACGTCTCGCCCGGTATGCAAATGTTCTACACAACGGTAAAAGATAAAAAAGAATCATATGTTGGACACATACACAATATCTGTCACGATTGTGTGTAGGAGGAGGGCTGCTTATAGACCACATAGGTAAGTATTTATGCATACAACAACCAGGAGGCAGGCACACGAATTGGAAACGCTACGCGTGAGTTTTAAGCCCCGGAGTTAACGTATAGATGACTCATGCGCGTTAATAACGGTCACCAGATTCCACAGAAGCCTTGAGGTAGCGCCCCTTTGCTACGCTCTAGCTTGGATTCGAACTCTTCTTAGAGTGAATACCTGGAAGTTTTGTCCAAAGTTTTCCATAATTGTGGGGAAAATCCTCTGCCTTATCTCGCTATCGATGCTAAATAACGTAGTAGTTGATACAACGTCGTAATAACCGACTAAAAAAGTCTACTCATGTAGTCACCTGGCCGAATGGTATAACTACTTTCATCGGAGCAGAATAATAAATATGAAATTTCTTTCAGGCAGTTGTTTTTTCTGCCAAGCAAAGTGTGCAATTTAATTTGACAATCATACGTGATACAAAAATCACCGATAAAATCGTCTCAATGGATTTCGGTTAAATGACATGTATGTATGTATATATGTATGTATGTATGTATGTATGTATGTATGTATGTATGTATGTATGTATGTATGTATGTATGTATGTATGTATGTATGTGTGTATGTGTGTATGTATGTGTATGTGTGTATGTATGTATGTATGTATGTGTGTATGTATGTATGTATTTTTTTTAAATCCTTGTTTACAGGCATGTTCCATTACAAAAATGCAATACTACATGCTAATAGACTACACATTATAATATTGCTAACTCTTCCGGATATAATGTATATACATTATTGCTAGCCTATTCTACTTTCCCTAAATATACTATTTACAACATGTTAACATCTATGCTACTATTGAAGCCTTTAAATACTTTGTACAACACTATTTTAGTACCTATTGCCTTTTTCTATTTACAGATAAAAAATCAATACTATTGCTAATCATTTTAAAAACTATGTTTAGAAATATACTATTTATCAAATTAACCTACTTTCCCTAAATTTACTACTTACAACGTGTTAACATCTATGCTACTGTTGGATCTTTTAAATACATTATACAACACTATTTTAGTGTATGTATGTAGGTATGTATGTATATATGTATTTTTTACTACGCTGTATCAATTTCTTAGGTTATTTAGCGTCTGAATGAGATGAAGGTGATAATGTCGGTGAAATGAGTCCGGGGTCCAACACTGAAAGTTACCCAGTATTGGATTGAGGGAAAACCACAGAGAAAACCTCAACTAGGTAACTTGCCCCGACCGGAATTCGAACCTGGGCCATCTGGTTTCGCAGCCAGACGCGCTAACCGTTACTTCAAGTGTGTGGACTGTAATTATGTATGTATGTATGTATGTATGTATGTATGTATGTATGTATGTATGTATGTATGTATGTATGTATGTATGTGTTTTTTATTTATGTTATGTAATGTCATGTTACGTATGACATGTTATATGTTATGTTAGCCTACGTTATGTTATGTTATGTTATGTTATGTTATGTTATGTTATGTTATGTTATGTTATGTTATGTTATGTTATGTTATGTTATGTTATGTTAAGTTATCCTATGTTATGTTATGTTAGCCTATGTTATGTTAGCCTATGTTATGTTATGTTATGTTATGTTATGTTATGTTATGTTATGTTGTGTTGAAGTAATTTTTGTGTCCAAAAGCTGTTACAGTTAGATGTTAACAGTTTTAATAAAATTGTTTCGAGTGTCAAATTTCTAATAGGGCTGAACGTGGGTGATAACTTTAATGCAGCAGCAGCGATGATGATGATGATGATGATGATGATGGCATCGATAACTTTAGCTGTGAAGAATATATTCGCATCGTAACAAAATTAATCTTCCAAGATTCCTGTTGCTGCCATTGTCATAGCAATGAAATTACGTCTGGTTCTGGTGCACTAGCAACAATACAATTGTGTGACGTCATAGACAATTATGACGTTTATTTATAGCTCGAAATAATTTGTTTCGCAAAATGACTCGACTCACGTCAAAAGCGACTCGCCGTGAATTTAATTGGTTACTAGGACAGTGTTGCCAATTTAGCGATTTTATCCCTAAATTTAGCGACTTTTTTTTTTTACTTTTTTCGGCGGCAATTTCTTTTATCTTTTCTATTGCTTAAACAGGGATTTAGTGTCTTTTTCGACATCCTGTAACGACAAAAATGATATTTTCTTTATTGATAACAAGGCATCTAGCGACTTTTGAACAACTGTTTGGTGATTTTTCCGACACTTGGAAATTTCACTAAAAAATCAGTCTTTTCTATTGTTAATCAACATCTGTTAAAAGCATTATTAGTTTCTCTGATAATTTAAAGCCAAGGCAGCATTTTATAAGAATTATATGGTACCACTAAACTTTATAGCAATACTTTATTTATTTATCCTAATTCCATTACCCTAATTCCTGTATAGACGTTACATTAAATATTAGTCTCTGAATTAGTAAATATCAAATATTTGTAAAAATATTTCTTTGTGAATGTCCTAGCAGTTTCTAAGGTTTGAAGTTTAAGAAAAAAATTGGGAAATTTTGTTATTGATCGGTTCATCTGTAACTGTTGAATGAAGCTTCGTTCCTTGGAGTCACAATGGAGGGGGGATACAGTTGTGCAAACCTCATAGCTATAATTACCTCCATTCAGCAGTTACAGATGAACCGACTAATAACAAAATTTCCTAATTTTTTTTAATTTTTTTATTTTGTTTGAGAAATTTATAAATTGTCTATAAGGAGTAAGCGCTGGCCTTCTATGCTCAGGTTGCGGGTTCGATCCAGGCCCAGATCAATGGTATTTAAGTATTTAAATGCGACAGGCTCATGTATGTAGATTTACTGGCATGTAAAAAAAAACTCCTGCGGGACAAAATTCTGGCACACCGGCGACGTTGATATAACCTCTGCAGTTGTGAGCGTCGTTAAATAAACCATTATTTATATATAAGGAGTACCAATCATCATATACTGTAAATACCGAAATTGCATTTAAAAAAAATGTCTTTCCTATTGTTAATCAACAGTTAAAAACATTGCCAGTTTCTCTAATATAATTTTAAGCCAGGGTATCATTTTATAAGACTTATAGGTGTCCCTAAACTTTCTAGCAATACTGTATTTATTTATCCTAATTCCATTACGTACCCTAATTCCTGTATAGACGTTACACGAAATCATAGAGATTTTCTCAAATTCTCTTTTTACAAGATTTGTGATGTATGAGGCAAGTATTTTTCGAAGTAACTCTCAATTGATTTCAATATCTTCACACAGCTGATGAACACTGAACTGTCTCTATATTATAAACATCTTTACATGGGGAATTATACACAGTCCTGGGTTAGATACGTCCCTTAATGTAAGCAAATTGGCGCAGTTCGTTCAGTTCATTATGCAGGTGTCCTTATAAAAAACGCCAACACTTGCGAAAACCCGCCTGTACCCCCTACCGCCCTGCGTTATTCTCCTTAAACCTAACCTTAACTAACATGAATGTTACACCAGAAAAGAAAGGATATCCCTATGTACAAGGAGTGAAAGCTAGCACGATGTTTTAATTAAGCTTCGGGCTGAATGTATAGCCTGCCGCTAAACTACTAATAAAATTAAATCAGTTAACAGAAAACACACAACACCTGTTCTTGTGCTTCAAAGGTCTTCCGTATGAAGGAATTTTCTTTCTTAAGGCCCCTGCCAAATCCAGAATCGTCCATTCCGTGACTGTTAAGTAGGAAGTTTACCCTACAAATCTCGTAAAGTTGGTGCACTAGAGATGTATTTAATTCCTGAATTAACGTCAGTTTTTGAATTGAAATGTTTAAGCGGAACTCTATACAGATAAAATTCTCCAATTTTCTTGTAATACGATGTCATCACTCGTGGTGCCATGGAAACAAGACGTGTGAATGGTTGTCTATTCGGTCCGCCTCGCTCTATTCTCTATTTAATGTACCTCGATGTTTTGCTGTAATTTAGTTAAATATTAAAGTAATCTATAAAAAGCTGTCTGTTATATTCATGCAGCTTTCATTTAAGCTATTTTATAATTTGTTAATGTTTCTTTGTTTACCTTCAAGATTATTAAGCGTAGGGGATCTATTTAAACTGTTGTCAATCAGGGAAAACGGCTTCAAAGCTGGGTACCTGACAAATGAGACTGTTCTAAGTCCAATTTCTTATAAAAAGAAATCTGTTTCATTGTGTTCCAGTTCTTGTCTGCATATATGAATCGAACAAAATTATAAATATTCCTCTCCATAAGGTTGCTATGAAGCTATTCCAAATTGTTTCATGAAGCTTTGAATGTCAGGACCTTAAAATAGCTCTTCTGGAAAAAAGATAGTAAAATGGACTTGGAACAGTCTGGTTCGGTGCCATCGAATGCACTGGCCTTCCAAATCAACATGGTGACCCGACTTCAAAACTCACTCATTATGGCTCCACCCCTGATTGAATGATTTGCTAATTCGTTTTAGAGTTGTTTTTAGTGATTGGTTAAACGTTTTTATTTTACTTATTTCTGGTTTAAAAATGTTTATAGCTGGTTTGGGAGCAAATTTTGAATATGATTTAAAGAAAATTGCTTTATCTACTTTAAGACAATTAGGTTTAATAATGAGTATTTTATCTATGGGTTTTTCTGTTTTGGCTTTTTTTTTCACTTGATTTATTGATTGATTGATTAATTATTTATTTGTTTACTTATTTATTTTTTATTTTTCTATTTTTTTATTTATTCGTTGCATATTTATTTATTTTTTTATTTATTTATTTACTTATTTATTTACCTATTTATTTATTTATTTACTTATTTATTTATTTACTTTTTTATTTATTTCTGTATTTACTTATTTATTTATTTAGTTACTTATTTATTTTTATTTATTTATTTACTTATTTATTTATTTACTTATTTATTTACTTATTTATTTATTTACTTATTTATTTATTTTCTTATTTATTTACCTATTTATTTATTTACTTATTTATCTATTTATTTTATTTATTTATTTACTTTTTTATTTATTTCCTTATTTACTTATTTATTTTTATTTATTTACTTATTTATTTATTTATTTACTTATTTATTTATTTACTTTTTATTTATTTCTGTATTTACTTATTTATTTAGTTACTTATTTATTTTTATTTATTTATTTACTTATTTATTTACCTATTTATTTATTTACTTATTTATTTATTTTCTTATTTATTTACCTATTTATGTATTTACTTATTTATTTATTTACTTATTTATCTGTTTATTTATTTTATTTATTTATTTACTTTTTTATTTATTTCCTTATTTACTTATTTATTTTTATTTATTTACTTTTTTATTTATTTATTTATTTATTTATTTATTTATTTATTTATTTATTTATTTATTTATTCGATACATTTGGTATACGGTTGAACAGGCTGTTCAGGGCTATACGTTTAAATAGGATGTTTATTGTGAGTCAGTGTAGATACAAATAATGTAGCCAAAGTCGTAGCTGTAACTTAAAATGAAAGGAGAAAGCCTTGGTGTGGATGTTAACGGTATAAGTGAAACAAGAGAAAAGTACATTGCTCAACTCCACTAAGCATTACAGAGGGTGGATTTCACAACCGCATGCAAATTACCCACCGCCATTTTAAGTGAACAATATTTTACCGAGCGCTATAGTGTAATGGTTATCATTCGGGAGGTCCGAGGTTCGATCCGAGGGGCTGACTTTAGTGACATTGGTTTTTCGTGATTACTCAAGTCCTTTCAGGCGAATGCTGGAATAGTGTCAATTACAAGAACGACGACCCGAATCCTTCCCAATCCTCATCGCCCTTTCATCATCCTTCTATTATCTTCCTGCCGCCTATCAGACATACTGTCCGCGCAACTTATCTAGGCACTTGGGTTCCCTAGTGCTCTCTCGCTGCCCCTCTCCTTCCCTCTCCTACAAAGCTACCGCTACAAGCAACCTCGCTACACCCCGCTTCCCCGCTCTTTTAGCTGCCAAGATAAGTTGCGCGAACAGTAGTAGCGCACTCGGCAAAACCGTTCGGTGAACCACTGTAATGTGGAAAATGCCGGCAAAATAAATTTTTTAAAATATTTTATTTGAATAAGTTGTTACTACAATAGATGTTCAATGTTCACATCAAGTAATACTGTAAATGCTTGTGCCATGGCGGACAAATACATTGCCTGGCTACAATATTCCTAATTCGAAGAATTAAGAATCACGTCAAAAGCGTCTGTTCACAACACACATTTTCAGCACTGTGCAAACAAGGTTTAAACTGTCGTCATCTGACGTGCAGTTTGCCGTAGCTCATGTGAACTTCCCGTTTTGACTTAATAATTTAAACGTGGGCATCTTGATATACACCATTGTAGGCTACAGTAATTTCAAATTTGCCTTCTATAAACATTGCTATCTGCAGTATCATCTCCTCTCAGTACGGAGAAGAAAAATTCAGTGTATACATTTTATCTTTCCACGCTAACGGTAGTGTATGATGTTGAGCGTGGAAAAATAAAATGTATACATTATTCTCCTCGAGTGTCCGCGTAAGAGAAATTACACTACAGTATATAAAAAGTGTTTTTTTTTTTACTCCAGCATTATAAACAGTATTTATTGTTAGTGAAAACAGTGCATAATAATCCACATTATTGTACCAGTGGCATAAAATATAACCTTGCCAACTAAAACGTCATGAATTCTATTATAACGGCATAACCAGTGCCATAAAGTTAACATTATGAAACGATTTTTTCGTGTAACAATATTTCATACATCACTGTTGCCATAGCAACTCATTCTACATAGGCCATGATACAAATTTACACATTTTTTAACCCTCGATAATTAGCCTACCACATTTAATATATACTGTACATCCATATACTCCGAAACGTTCCAGTAAGCTAGACAGTATGCTATCATTGGTTATTTTAGTTTCATTTACAATTAAAATTATTA
This sequence comes from Periplaneta americana, assembly GCF_040183065.1. NCBI lineage: Eukaryota > Metazoa > Arthropoda > Insecta > Blattodea > Blattidae > Periplaneta > Periplaneta americana. The sequence continues at coordinate 13,396,074 of NC_091132.1, forward strand.
TTTCATAATTATATATTGATTATTTTTTCATGTTTATTGCTTGGGTTCGTGCATGGCCCCAGCTATAGAACACGTCTTTATTTTATAGTTAGGATTATTTTGCAGTGATAATGTTTTGTTGTAAACAAAGTGAACAAATGAAATAAATATAGCATAAACTGCCATGTAGTCTATGGGTAAAATGTTGTAGGTTCAAGAGTAATTGTTTGCGTTTGTAAAATTAGCTTCTCCTTCTTTCTACTGCAGCAGATGGTGAGACTTAATTAATTAATTAATTAATTGTATAAACATAATAATTAAGATTTGATTCAATAATTTCCTTTTTTTTTTTTGTTATATTTCAAGGAAAGTGAATGTGTTCTCTGATAATTGAAAAAGTAAAAACACATACAAAATAAATAGTCTGTCATTAAACTAATTAAATTAATTCATTCGTTTATTGTTTAAACGTAGTGAATAATTATTCTAGGTTAAGTAAAAACTTTCGATTTCCTTATACTATATATAAAAATGCAATAAAATATCCTAATTGTATTATTAAGAACAAATATTCTTGGGGTCAAAAAGACCCCAGATAAGTAGCATGAAATTCTAGATCAGCTAAGTTGCGAGAGTTTATTGTTCTACAAGGCTGTCACGTAAAAAAATAGTTTGAAACACTTTTATAATGTTTTACAGCTATTGCCACGGGGGTGGATGTGAGATAGGAAAAAAGAGAATCAGTTCGTAGTTCCCGAACCAGGGCACTTGGAGCACTTCGATGTGTAATTCCATCTTAAGATTGGATAACATGGCGGCCACCTTAGAAATTTTTTTGTTGACGATAACGGACGACAATATGCTTGGAAAGACACGTGATCTCCTGAAGAGATCACAGAATATCAAATAAATAGTTTTCTATAATGGTTTCGCGGGCTATCAGCTAAGTCAAGTTGTTGAAATTCTCCAAGTTTTCGGCTACCAACTTCAGGGATCAAGATGGCTGCAGAGTTAGTAACCGAAAGCTTAGAGAATTTCAAAAACTTGATTCCACTGATTGTCTGCGAAACCATCATAGGATGACAATGTTTTTATACACAGAGATTGTTTGGCGCGTAAAATTTTCATACATAGAGCTTAGCTACCATTCCACATGGAGCGCTGTGATCGCCTTTTGTTTCCGCATTTTAACATGCGCTATTCACTTATTTATTTGGTGTTCTATGGTTATTGCATTCGTCGAAATTAGAAAACGAGTGAAGCCAGTTAATATTGACTCTTGCAATAGAGTAGCCTATAACATTATAAACTATTTTCATAATATATTATTATTTATAAACCCTTCTTGAAATTTAGACGCTTATAAAACCGATAAGGTTATTAAAATTGGAATGTTTGTTTAATGCCCTATTTAAATTACCGAGGCTATTCAAAGAAGATGAGAAGATTGTTTATTGTAATTCTTTATTTAACGTTCCTTTTAAACAACAGAGGCTATTCAAAGAGATGATGTGATTTTAATAGTAATTCTTCATTTAGCGTTCGTTTTAAACAGAGGCTATTCAAAGACGTAATTTTAATCGTAATTCTTCATTTAACAATCCTTTTTTTAACTACAGTACAGAATCTCTTCAGAGACGATAAATAAATTCCAATTATTTATTTAACGTAATATTTAATCTACATTATTCGATGACGATAAACTGAAGGAGATGTGATAGTAAAACTACAATGAAAAGAAAATGTTGGGGCGAACCGCGGAGAGAACCTTTCTCACGGTCACTTCTTGCATCAAAGTATTTGTAATAGTATCTGGCATTTAATGAGAACCCCGTCCCATTAGTAAAAATTGTCAGTTTTATTAGCTATTGCCGTATTCTGAGAAATCTGCAAAGCATGCAATTTTGTTGTCTCCTGGAAATTAATATTAGAGGAGAAAATTCGCTCCGACGCCGGGGGTCGAACCCGGGTCCTTAGTTCTATGTACCAAGCGCTCTCACCATTGAGCTACGCCGAGGTTCAATCCATAGCACCGGATCGAACCCCTCTCCTCCAGTGTTTTTCCTTTTGTGGCCTGACTCCAAGTTGGACATGTATGTTGACATGTTTATATTAAGTCAACTGTCATTATACAGAGAGCGCACTCAGTTGAGTGACTTGGTGGCCGGGATTCCACAGTAATATGCACAGTAATCTGTACAGAAATATGCACTGTTGCTAGAAGAATCTACGTAAAGATTAAAGATTATAATCTTTACGTAGATTCTTCTAGCAACAGTGCATACTTCTGTACAGATTACTGTGGAATCCCGGCCACCAAGTCACTCAACTGAGTGCGCTCCTTGTATGATAGCAATTGACTTAATATAAAAATGTCAACAACATACAGTACATGCCCAACTTGGAGTCAGGCCACAAAGGGAAAAACACTGGAGGAGAGGGGTTCGATCCAGTGCTGTGGATTGAGCTTCGGCGTAGCTCAATGGTGAGAGCGCTTGGTATGTAGAACCAAGTACCCGGGTTCGATCCCCGGCGCCGGAGCGAATTTTTCTCCTCAAATATTAATTGTTACCATAACATATTCTGTAGGGCCAAAAAATAATCTTTACGTAGTCTCCTGGAAATGCTCATATTGGAAAAATGGTGTCCTATTTACCAACAGACGTCATTCAAATTGTGCTCCATGCATTGTTACTGTGAAGTGTGTTTCTTTTCCCGGTACAAGTAATTTTTCCCCTATTTTCCATCATATGATTCTTTGTATGTCCTTCTCGGAACATAAATTTAATACAAAGGCAATACGCCATATGGAAGGCATGTGTAATCTCTTATTGAGAATTTACATCATCCATACATACAGCTTGTATTTTCGGACATATCATAGTGAGGGACCAAAATTAATTATTTATACAGCATGTGTTAGTGTTTGTTACTAATAATATATAGCAACTATTAAATTATTAAAAATTCTGATAGAGGGATACTGTTATCGACGCTGCAAAGTTTGCTTTTGTGCTGTTGTTTTGCTGATTACTTGAAGGTTATGTTTATCATTTTGAAAATTACAGTAACGGTAATAACAATTAAAACACGCGATAGGTACAGGATGTAGCCTACGTATATGAAGAATAACTCCCAGAAGCGTTCATTTCTTGATATTATCCTAGTCTATTATTTCAGTTTATTGTCGGTTTTGGTTTAGCTGCTGTTTCATTATTTCTCACGCTAGATAATAACTTTAAAAGTTTTTCACTGAAAAGTTACTGGTACTCTTAAAAATGGACATGATAATATGACTACATCATGTTCCTCGATCTGAATACTGCCATTGTTCTTTTGTTGTAAAATATTTCGTATGTGACTATAATTTACCATTTTACAAGCTTTTACAATATATTTTTGATTTGTTAAGTTTTATTTTTACACGCTTCATCATATCGCGTGTTTTAGGATCTGTGTGTATACCAGTAGGCCGTGGTTACTATTGTTGAATTCCTGTTTCTGTTGCGTGTTATAGATCTAGATGGGTTGTGTTCATGTAACTGATTTTCGATTTAATGTTCATGATATTGGTGGTTGAGGCGGTGATGAATCATAGCAATGTAAATTTCCAACGTGCCATTTGCCTTTGTGACTGAGAAAAACCATGAAAACTCCGGTCAGATTGTCCCGATAACGAGTCCCAAACGCTCGGTTTTAAAGTTTTAATGTTATGACATAATCTTTAGCCCTACTTAAATAGGAGGCCTTGTCCCATTGGGGATTTAGATTTAAATAAATAAATTAAATAACTTCATGATATTTTCATTCGTTTGACACGACAAACCTTAATATTATCACTTTTAGCGAATATACAAAATAATTGGTCGATTTTAGTGAGCGTTTCAATCTGTTCATAAAGTTTTGTGAAATGTCTAAATAAAAACAATTGAAACGAGCTAAATCATAGCCTACATTATGAAAAACAAAACTTTCATGTGTACAACAAGCGCGCAGATGGTTATGAAATTTGCTTTCATTGTTGTGTAAAATTTGTATGTATACAGAATAGTAATATACGTTACAAGAGCGGTGTGTTGACGTTTTCATGGTCGAGGAAAAGATTGAAAAAGCGAAACGTAGTTGAGCTTTTTTAATTTCCGAGAACATGAAAACAAACATACCACTCGTGTATCGTACATTATTTTGTGCGAAGATCGTTTATTACATACCTGAAAGACGAATTTCTAATTAGTTGCAATGAAATCTCCATGTTAGTTTCTGTTTAACGACGGCAACTTTGGAACACCAAAATATCTTTCGTCAACATTGTTGCTATAATTTTTTTTCTGTGTTTACTATACTCCAGCAGGCCGTGATATACGTCTGTCTTTTTTTTTCCCCAGTCTATAAATGCGAACTTAAAACAAACGGTAAGTTATGTAATGATTTATTTTTCATTTTAATATTTTAACAATATTATTTATATAACATATTGCAGTAATAACATCGGCATCTGGAATCTTGTTGATTTTTTTACGGCTTCCTTAATGTTACTTGTATCAGAAATGCAATAAGTTTCGTGGAGTAGTAGACTTCACTTAATTTTTGCAAATATTTAAAAACAATAATTATCATTGCAATTTAGGTGAAATTGCAGTGGTAAGTTTCCAATTTATAATTATAACTATGTTAAACGTCTCTAAAAATAATATGTTAAAAGCCTAAAGCAGTAAAATGAATGTCGCGCTTAAGCGGTAAGAAGAGGGAAATTGTTATGTGTGTTACGTTAGGAATACTGAATGTGGTATTTCACACTTACCGCGTATTGGTTCTGTGCGGAAAACAAGCAAATACGCACGATCTCGCACAAAATATTCAGTTGCATGAACGAGTGGCTTGGAAAATTTTACTTTTAAAACAATGAAAAATGAAAATTTCTCTCGCTATGGTTAATTTATTTAGTCCTGTTTACTATAGTTTCGTGACGAATGTTTTGATTCATGCAAAGGCGAAATAATTGAAGCTTTGTTTGCTAGATCAGAGTATCTCAATTTTTTTGATGATAAAGCTCTTCTTTTCTTCACATTACTTTAATGCGGCCCCGTGATCAAAGGTATAGAATGTAGAATCTATTCTAATCTTTTAATTATACGACAATGGAACATTCAAAAGAGAGATTGGGCGTGTGTATATCTGAGTCTGTAGAACACGAGGCGACAGCTGTCTCAATTGATTCCAACAATGAAAGAAAGGCAAATTAATTCTGCTTCTCTCTTTATTCTGTTCTATCGAAATATGTTACCATTTTTAGGCAAGGAGAAAACGTCGTACATAATATCAATTTCAAAACAAATTAATTTAATTATGTTTTTATTCAACGCAAAATGGTCGGAAGTTTAAATTTGTAACTATAAAAATTGTTGTTATTATTATTATTATTATTATTATTATTATTACTATTATTATTATTATTATTATTATTATTTTATCTCGTTCGCGGTATCCCATTAACTGCTTTTCGGCCTCTAGTGGGCCGCGCCCCCCTGATTGAGAATCCCTGCTGTATTTTATGAAGCACATGCCGCACTTATCCCGAATTAATCACATATTATAAATTGAAATTATACATCTTGATTACACAACTTTTAACACTATATCACTTCGGAATATCAGAACAATTTCAGAACACACACTCTTTGACTCCACATTACACTACACAAACACACCCCCACAGGAAAGAAAACAAAAGGCGCCAAGACTAGCAACAACCAGTTCTGAAGAAGGTCCATAACAGACCGAAACATGTTAACCACGTACGATAGAATTCAACACAAGAAAGACATGTAATATATATTCCAAATTGAAATTGTTTCATACGAGCTAAGATAATTTAAAAATTATTTAATAATGACATGTTTACTACTTTAATTATATAATTATTTAATAATAAGTGGCTATTGTACTTGTTTTTAATTTTGATGTCTGGTAAAATATACAAAATTAAAAAATTGGTACTTCTTATTCCAGTAAGAAATTTTCAAAGCATTTTGTTTACATATTTAAATATTGTGTAAATAAATGTGTTCTTATAATTAAATAACAAACTACCACCAAAACAGAAATTCGTTTCTACGAAGTGAGTTATAATGGCTTAGAATATGCTATAGCCAAAATTCCTAGATTACCACTTTCTGATGTCTTGGTTTTTGACTAGGAACCAATTTGTTACATCGTCATATGCCAATGAATCCAACAATCCCGACTCAAATTTTATGGACAGCTACAGCATTAAGTCTGTCCTCATTCATTTTTGAACGTAAATAGTTCTTAACTTGCCGTGAACAAGAAAATCTGTGGTCACGAGAGCAATTATTCCTAAATTCAAGAGGAGGGGTTCCATGCGATAATGAGGGGTTAGATTCCCCCCCCCTCCGGATCACTCCAGCGGTGACCGATTCCCATAATTATCTTCACAATCATTTATCCTCCGTGTAAACCTATGCCTAGCTGTTATAACGGAGGTAAAGATGCTCTTGAAAAAATTCTATCGCCCCTAAAATTTGCCACTCTAGGTTGTAGCCTACTTAAGTATATCCGCTTTTGGAAACATGTGGTGAAATATCACATCTCACGAAATGATAGCTATTTTGGAGAATGGTAATAAGATATTGTACACAGGAACGAACTTCGAGAAACATCGAAACGCTTTCATTTGTTATTCAATAGAAACATCGAAACGTTTTCATTTGTTTTTCCAGTATAAACATGGAAACTTTTTCATTTGTTATTCAATGTTCAGACTTAATTGAGAAGCGTTTTCATTTGTTTTTCAGTATAAACATGGAAACGTTTTCATTTGTTATTCAATATAAACATCGAAACGTTTTCATTTGTTTTTCAGTATACACATCGAAACGTTTTCATTTGTTATTCAATATAAACATCGAAACGTTTCCATTTGTTATTCAATGTTCATACTTAATTGAGAAAATCTTTTGCGTGAAGAAATATTATAAACTGAAGATAAATTCGTGATAATTTAAAATCAACTTGTCGTCTGTAATATTCAATTCAATCGTCCTTATTTAAGAGGAATATTTCAGTGGGTATATTTCAGCATTCATTTCGCTTACATCACTATAAACACACTCGTCGAAATATGTCACAGCACAGCAAAACACAAAACAATGTACGTACAAAGAACAATAAGGCATGGTACTCACAATGAAAGATGACCTGCAGCTTTGCTGATGATTTCAGCTTTCAGCACGAACGATGCAAATACAGATCAAATGTTGAAGATTCAATATTTCGTATGCTATCACAGTTTTCACTAAGTAAATCACAACCTGGCAACGAATGAGAGATTTTCGAGTCAGCCTATACCTTGTTTCTGTGTCAACCACCTCTCTTTTTGCTATGGCGCCAGGTGATTGGTGATTGTAAAAACCACGATTTCTTGTCTCTCTCACTTGCAGCTGTAGGCCTCAACAATACACTCGGCGGGCAGGTAGTCGACAGCGCTATCTAGACCACTAGTGAGCCGAGCGATAGGCAAATGAGACGTGTAACAACTGATGACCCGGTCCTTTGCGAGGGCGGAGGAAGGAACAAACTACACCACCACTAGACAGAAAATAACTCACGATGTCTTCTTTTAAACGAGGCCAAGAAACCGATAACTCCGGTCATATATCAAGAGCCAGTGAAATCCAACCGAGCTCTTGTGAGCTTAGAAGACAACTAAAGAGACTGCTTTCTAAAGATGAAGAATACGCAGCAGTAGGAGAGGTTGGGGAGAAGTGGACAGAACCACCACCACCACCACTAGTACCACCAGACCGTACCTAGCGCCCGGAGGTTCGAGATCGCAAACAGGCTTGCGGACGTGGTCAATGTAGGGGCAATCGCGATGGGAATGCTTTTCTTTGAACGCTAGAGCGACTTTCCGTCTCTCACGTGATGACGGAAAAGAACGCCTTCGGGGGCTCCGGCAAGTAGGAACACAGCATCTACCAGAGGCTGGGAATACATCATAATCGGGTGACGTCACACAACCATCACCACCACCCTCCCCTATCCCCCCTTACTCGTTTTCAAGTTCGGCCTGTCATTCTGTGCCTTCAAGAATTAAATAATCTCATTCAGGTGGTCACGTGGTGCCTCAAGAATGGTTCCAGAATTGTCTGGCTGAAACCGCCGTGGATTTCAGTTGCGTGAACGCGCTCTGCGTAGGATTTCAGTCGCATGCGTCTGGGCGCCAGGGTCACAATTCCACAGTTCCGCTGTCAGACTAGTAAAAATATGAACTGTCATTTCTGTTAGCACACTGATAGTACATTGGGTTTTAACCCTTAACGCGACGAGAAACTGAGTCTTGCAATTTCTACGACTTTCATTGCATCTTCTTGAAAATTTTATGTTAGTTAGATATTGCTAAAATGCACGTGCATAACTTTTCTCAAAATAGTATATTGACTATTACACTTTTACTACGTCATACTACTTTTGACCAATAAAACGGTACGAAAAGACTTCTTTCAATCAGTCATGGCTGCTTATCGCACAATTTTATCGCTTCCCTACCCTTTGTTTAATTTTATCGCTTCCTACCCTTTGTTTAATTTTATCGCTTCCCTACCCTTTGTTTAATTTTATCGCTTCCTACCCTTTGTTTAATTTTATCGCTTCCCTACCCTTTGTTTAATTTTATCGCTTCCTACCCTTTGTTGAATTTTATCGCTTCCCTACCCTTTGTTTAATTTTATCGCTTCCCTACCCTTTGTTGAATTTTATCGCTTCCCTACCCTTTGTTTAATTTTATCGCTTCCCTACCCTTTGTTGAATTTTATCGCTTCCCCACCCTTTGTTGAATTTTATCGCTTCCCTACCCTTTGTTTAATTTTATCGCTTCCCTACCCTTTGTTGAATTTTATCGCTTCCCTACCCTTTGTTTAATTTTATCGCTTCCCTACCCTTTGTTTAATTTTATCTCTTCCCTACCCTTTGTTTAATTTTATCGCTTTCTACCCTTTGTTGAATTTTATCGCTTCCCTACCCTTTGTTGAATTTTATCGCTTCCCTACCCTTTGTTTAATTTTATCGCTTCCCTACCCTTTGTTGAATTTTATCGCTTCCCTACCCTTTGTTTAATTTTATCGCTTCCCTACCCTTTGTTTAATTTTATCGCTTCCCTACCCTTTGTTTAATTTTATCGCTTCCCTACCCTTTGTTTAATTTTATCGCTTCCCTACCCTTTGTTTAATTTTATCGCTTCCCTAGCATTTGTTTGTTTTTATCACTATCCTAGCATTTGTTTCTTTGTTTGCCAACATTTCAAACTACAAATTCTTGACGATACTATAAAACATGCTTTGCGATCGTCATTTGTTTACAATATAGTCAACTGAAAATGTCGGCTCCGTTCAAACGTTTTGGTGAAGCTAACATTAGTGAAATATAATTTCAGTAAGTCAATTATATTTTATTGTATTAGAACACTTTATTTCTTCTAATCTTTATATACTTTCTTCTAACCGTGTAATAGTCAATTAAATCCCACTCGAGTTTTGATTTTCTATAGGTAAATCAAAACGTCTAGTGAGATTGCTGTTGAAAAATATTCCAAGAAAAATTTATAACTATAGGGGAGAGTTGGGTAGTATCGGACATTGGGTAATATCGGACAGTGCATTTCTTTCATCTACCACCAGATGGTAGTACCTGAATAACATGGTTACGTTTCTGTATGCGACATCACAGAAACGTAACCATGTCATTCAGGTACTACCATCTTGTGGTAGATGAAAGAAACTCTCTGTCCGATATTACCCGATGTCCGATACTACCCAACTCTCCCTTAAATTTATTTGAGAAAAACACCATAATTATATCCTCCTGAGAGTATAAGTTTGTATACTACACCATATTTCATACATGATTATGATATAAGATGTATGTGCAGAGACCCGAAGTATAATTATACCTGCATTTTTGTGCCCTTACTGCAACCTGCCGAATTTTTTCAGCATTTTTCCTCATGTCAGTGACTTGTTTTTGAAGTGTAGAATTATATTGGACTTTAAAAATAAAACAACAAATTAATTGCTGATTGCAAAAACACCCTAAGTCACATTTTGGTTGGAGATGAGTTCAGCATTACAGTGCCCGCATCGCACAAAGATGCGTCAGTCTGGGCAGAAAAATAACCGAAATGATAATTAAGTACTGTGAAACACAAAGCATCAATATTACATTGAGTGTAAAAACACCCGAAGTGCAGGATTCCAGTTGTGTTTGTTGGCTGTACTGGAGAAAAGCTCTTCACTGAGCATTATACTGCATAGATGTGTGTGTGTGTGTGTGTGTGTGTGTGTGTGTGTGTGTGTGTGTGTGTGTGTTGACAGTGGAGGAGCTCATTGGTGTGTGTTCCAAAAATAAATCAAAACATTACTCAGAATATAGAAAAGGCAGACTATGGCAGGACATAATATATATAGCCTAATAAGAATAATGTAAATGTTGAAGTATGTATATGTTAAGGATTTGGACCAGAAAAAAACTGATGTGTCAATGTTCAATCTAATCCAGTATCTCCTGTCATAATTACCTCATGACTGATGCCTTATTGGTGTCATTTATAAGCTTGAAACCTGTCTTCGGACAACTGACTATACAACAACAACGTTCAGTTGCTAGATAAATAAATAAAATAAACAAATGTGCAAAATATTAGAATTTACAGAGTCACCAACTTGTTTTCAACGATTTAATTAAAGTTTGCTTAAAACTTAAAGTGTCTGAAGCCAATTTATAAAACAAATAACAATTACTTTAAAATGATTACAAAAACAATCTAAGTCCACTCCATAAATTATTTTTTAACACATCGGGAAAAGTATTGGGAATAAATTTGAATAAGGAACAAAAAAAAAGTTTCTTTCCCAGTCAGGATTCGAACCACTAGTCTATCGTGCTCTGGAGTGAACAAGGCTCTGAAATCAGCTACAAGGGTCGGTCCGGGTTTTTTTGCCACTACTGTACATTTAGTAGTTGTCCAAAATAGTTTTTCCATCTGTTCAGTATTGAATGAGAGTCTGCAAGCAAGTCACCATTCTCATCCTTGATCATGTTTACCCCTGCCTGTTATCCGTTCTTAAATTACTTTATACCCTTATAAGCTATAAATCTCGAATGTTTTTATTCTTACTATTTGTTTCTATCTCATTCAGTTTTTCCTTCAAGTAACCTCTCTTTTTATTCCTAAGTGTATGACTTGCTTCCAGTCTTTCATTGAAATAATTGTCTCTATTCTCCTCAACTGGATCCTGTAAGAATTTCAGTTTTGCTTGTTTCCTTCTTTCTACTACCATGCAACAATCTTCATCAAACCACGGTTTCTTTTTCTTAGTTTCATAATAACCTATGCTCTGTTCAGCTGCAATTTTGATACTATCTCTGATATTTTCCCACACACTATTAACATCTAACTCTTCCTCAACTTCGTCGGTACTTCCTACAGTGGCAAACCTATTTGAAATTTCGAGCTGATAAAGTTGCTTAGTTTCCTCGTCCTTTAATTTCGGAATATTGAATCTACTAATATTAACTTGCTGCTCTACTCGCTTGGCTACTGATACTCTTTCTCTTAATTCTCCAATTACCGAATAATGGTCAGAATTACAGTCTGATCCCCTGAAAGTTCGAATATCTACTATATTAGTATGTCTTCTTTTATCTATCAAAATGTAATCTATTTGGTTGTGTGTCAATCCATCTGGAAAGTCCAAGTATTAAATTACATAAGTTAGGTCAGATGCAACAGTGTTCATGAGTGGAATAGTTATATACAATAAAAGTAATTTGATACAGTTATATGAACACTTTTTAAGTGTTCATATAACTGTATCAAATTACTTTTATTGTATATAACTAAGTCCAAGTATATTTATGTATATCCTTAGGGAAAAATGTTGTACTTCATAATTATGCTGCAAACTAAGTTCATTAGACGTTCAAATAAACATTTTTCAGATTTATTTTCAATGAAGAATACCAGACATTCTGAAAGTTATTTTCTTCCATAATAATGAAAGATACTCTCTCTCTCTCTTGAGCCAATACTGAAGAGAACCACGCATATAAATATCTACACCACACCGCCATTAAATATATGAAAAAGACCCAACCCCACCTGATTAATAGCTATAAAAATATTTGATTTTTAATAATATTATTATCTTCCGTCAGTTTTATAGCTTTCAGTAACATATACTACAGTATATAGCCGCCACTCAGTAAAATATACAAATCAAAATCTACATCTACTTATATAACCCCAAAACGTTTCACTTTCATATCATCAGTATAGCATTAATATGTATAATTAATGAAAAATAGTCACATCGTGGCATTAACTACAATAATATTTCATTCCTAATGGTAATAATGTCATCAAATCATCTCAAGTTTTGTAGTTTTTAATATCCAATACATAGCTGTACCCAGAAAATTACACACCACAGAATCGAACCTGTAAATTATTTTTAGTAAGTTAAGTTTTTAATAACCAATTTAATTTGAGCTCTAAATATGTCAGCATTCTTGCAGATCATGGCCTTCGTGTAATATTGTTTACTGTAGTGTGTGTTTTGTTTTATTCTGAAATGCAATTAGCTTAGTTCTCAAAACTGACGACAGATGGATTTTGGAAAATAGGAAAATTATGTTGAAAAATTGACATTTTTCTGAAAAACTTTGAGTTCCAAGCTTCAAAATGAGGGGTCATTTATTAAAATCCGTTCAGCCGTTTTCTCGTAATTTTCATTACCAGTTCAATTTATATATATAAGATTATTATTATTATTATTATTATTCCTACACTACTACTACTACTACTACTACTACTACTACTACTACTACTACTTCTGCTGTGACAATATTAAAAAGGAATCGCCTGTTCTGTTTCTCTATAGCTCAAGCTTTCCCAAGCCTTCCACGAAGCGGTGGTCGTATTAGGAAATGCTTTCCTCAGCTTCTTGTCTTCTAGAACTTTCTCCTCTGCCGCATAGCTCAGTAATTCCAGCGTTTGGCCATTATGTATGAAGCACGTGCGATTTCTACTTCGATGTAGCAGTTAGAATTGCTGTTACAAGATATGCTGTAATATTAAATTCATTTTGCAGCATTGTCAACTGAAATATAACTCAGTTCGAGGATTACGAAATATTACTAACAGGAAACTATAACCTCTCCGTTTTCAGCGTTGAGCGTTTTTATGCTTACCACTCGAGAAAAATGTAACAAAAATTGCAGCATCGTCCCTTATATGCAATGCATTCGTTAGTTGAAGAGATTCATTTATTTCTTAGATAAATTCCTTAGAAAGAGTCCAGTATAGGGCAGCTAAATTTGTTAAAGGTAAAAGAGAAGATGGGAACGATACGATAAAAGAACTTAAATGGGAAACTTTGGAAAACATACGTAGGAAAACTAGAATAACATCATTGTATAGAGCACATCTAGGTCAGAAAGCATGGGTAGACATAACGGCTCGGTTAGAAAAGCCAACGTACTATGGTAGGAACGATCATGATTTTGAAATCAAATGTAGGAAACAGAAAACGGATGTAGGTAAATTCTCATTTTTAAATAGAACTATAAATGATTGGAATGACCTACCTGCAGCGGTCTTTGAGGGCTGTCCTTCCTTAAGGAGATTCAAGAATAATTTAAAAAGTTGTGTATAAAGTGCAAATTAAAATTAAGGTGACATTCAACATTTAATTTTTTAAGGTGACATGTATTTATCTAGCCTGACGAGTTTACTTCCTTGGTTTGAATTGTAAATTATTTAAAAATAGCGTGTAAGAGGGCCTTAGAGTAGAAATGTTTAGTTTAAATGTAGTTCTGTTTATAAGTATGCATAAGGATGTAATTATTTGACTTATTTGAACTGTTGTATCAGTGAAGCGAGGTGAGTCAGTGAAGTTATGGTTTTACAGTGCAGTGAACAGTTCCGATCAGTGATAATTTATAGCGTCAATGAAATGTGTTCTATAGTGTCAGTGAAATGCGTCATAGTGCCACTACAGGGAATGAGATGAGAGTAAAGTGAAAGACTATTGAAACTTATGTAGGGCCTATACATAATTATGTAGGTTGTGTTGTAAAATTAGGTATTTTATTTATGTTTTATTATTATTGTGTTAAATTGTATTGTGTATTCTTATTGTATTGTGTATAAAATTGTATATGTGTTGTAAAATTGTATTGTGTATTGTAAATTTTATTCTGTATTGCTTATCATTTTATTGTGTATTGTTAATATTGTATATACCACTGCCACCGGGTGCTTGCCCACCTGCAGTGTAAATAAATACATACATTCTCTCGTAGCCCAGGTTATGCTTCTGACACAATATTAATCAAATAGAATGCACAACCTATGCTTGTTGTATTGTAAGAGATTATGTGCATCACAGCATTTCCTGAAAAAAAAAAAACATCCAACCATCTTGGATGTCGTCTCTTTATGTAGGAAATTCCAACAATAACGACGAAATATTAATTATAAATGAATAATACAGGGTGATTCACGAGGATTTACTACCACTTACGGAGCTTATTTCCGAAGACATTCTGAGCAAAAAATGTCATATAAACGTTTGTCCTAATCTCAATATTTTCAGAGTTACACTAATTTGAAGTTGTTTGTAAAATACCATTATTCTTGAGTTTTAAGGATAAAAGAATATTACAAATAGAGAATGAACTATTCAGAAGTATCATTTCTTTAATAGCTAGTGTTCTGAAGCTAAAAATGTATTCTCAGTTGCTTTGTACAGATTTTGTTTTTAAATTTTTAACTAAAAATAACATCATTCTTACGCATTTAACACAAAAATTGTTACAAATCATACAACTTTAGAAACTTTGTTCTTTACAGTTTAATTATGCATCCTAATGTACAGTCTTGAAGAATTTACAAGAGTGGCATGATTTGTAATAATTGTTGTGATAAATGCGTAAGAAAATGTAATTTTGCAGTTAAAAATCGAAAAAAAAAATCTGTACGAAGCAACTATGGAATTCACAACACATTTTTAGCATCAGAATACTAGCTAATTAAATAAATGATACCCCTGAATAGTTCATTCTTTATCTGTAATATTAATTTACCCTTAAAAGTAAAAAAAAAAGGTATTTTACAAATAATTTCAAATTAATTTAACTCTGAAAATATTGAGATTAGGAGAAAATGTTTATATGACCTTTTTTTTTGCTCAGAATGTCTTCGGAAATAAGCTCCGAAAGTGACGGTAAATCCTCGTGAATCACCCTGTATATTTTTATGCCTCTTTATTTTAGTGGTTTATATCTTTATACACGGAGGACCGGGTTAAAGAGAGTTACTGTGGATTTGTTTTTTGGTATCAAATGGACTTGAAAAAGATTCACGTGAAAGATTTTTAATATGTGGAAGGTTAAGGAAATTGATTGATTAAAGTTCACGTTAACACTTTGTTAAAAACATAAAATTTACTCTGTCACACGTTAAAAGTGTTAAAATTGTTTAAAAAGGTATTTACATGTGGGATGTCTTGATCACTTTCACTCGCGTGGTTCGATATTGGTGAACTAAATGACTTATATCGTCGTTATTCATTGATTGATTAAAGTTCACGTTAACACTTTGTTAAAAACATAAAATACTTAATACGCAACTACAGTTCAATACGCACACATTGTTTGACATCATAATACGTCATAACATACAGACAGCCAACCCCCACCATAGGAACAACACACCCCCACCCCTACCATCGACAACTGCACATCGCAGAGCCAAAATCAGCAGTGGTTCAAGAGACACTGAAGACGACGACAAATAGCGTCGAAACGGGCCGTCTGTCGAAGGTAAATACCTTTTTAAACAATTTTAACACTTTTAACGTGTGACAGAGTAAATTTTATGTTAAGGAAATATTAAACTTAATTTTAATTTAATAAAAATGTATTATTCGTACATAAAATGGGGTGATAAATAAATTCGGGAGTTATAAAGAAGAGTATAGTCGCTATAACATATTCTAATTCTAAAATACTTAACTGTGATATAAATTTATTTCCAAATAAATCCAATTCTCTGTAACGGCATATGACCATTAATTACAATTTCAAACAATTCACTGGCGTCATATTGATGTGTGAATCGTTTCGACTTTCAATTGCATTGTTGTCTGTAGACTAGGCCTCATGGAATGAGGAAGCGATTACGAAGCAGTTAACGGGAAGGCTCCGTCGTGTTAAATTTAAATGTGGGGAGTATGAAAACAGAAATGAAAAGCAGTGTTACCAGATTATATTTTAAATTCCAAACTTCCCTGCAATATCAATCATCCTCACAATAACAATTGCAAACAGCATAAAAGTTTCATGCAATTATGCTTTCTTTCTGTAAACGGCCCCAGGGACATCATAAATCCCACAAGGGTTGCTGCCCTTCAGTAAGGGTTGCCAAAAGACACAGCATCCTAAACAAATAAAAATAAAATAAACATTTGTGTTATCAGTATTTATGATTATTATTTTCAAATGGCAGCTGCCCTTAGGAAAGTACTTTTATTCAGTAATTATTAGTAATCAGATAGAATATAAAGAAATTTAGGTGTGCAGGTGATTACGTAAAATCTGAACAGAATATTTAATTACGTCTACAGTAATATTTTTCAAAATGTTTAAAGGAATTCCAAAAGACTTAAAACATTCAACTGAGAATTTTGGAATTGTTCCCCTTGCTCCGAGCAATAGTCCAAATACTTCAATCTGTCCTTGTATATGATAATAATTCCTAAAGTATTGAATTGTAGGGTCATAGATGGTCTTTTCTTCATGTACTGCTACAGGTTGTTAAACTGCAGTTTCAAAGCGCACGGTGGGATCGATGATAATTGCTCTGTCATTTCCTCTATCAATGGCAATGATGTCAACTCGCCGAGAACTTCCATCTTTTGCAAGACACTGGACTTCTTGGTGTACCTCTGTTATATTCATGTCTTTAGTCAGTAACACATTCTCTTCCGGAAAAACAATAAATGCAGGTGTTCCTCCAGGTGCAGTTTTTATCACCTACACTTTTTAATATCTATACAGCGGATTTCCCTCGCCACAAAAACTGTCGCTTCGCCCAATACGCTGATGATACCGTATATTTATTTCAGACATGGATATTCACATTGCATATAATAATTTACAGGATTACTTAAACAAGATAGAAAATTGGCTCATAAATTGGAAAATAAAAATCAATGCCTCTAAGAGTTCCGTAGTAATTTTCACTAAAAGAAGACCGCAAGAACCATTTGAACTGAAACTTTTTGATGTAGTAATTCCAAATCAAAAAGTAACAACTTATTTGGGAATACTTTTGGACCATAGACTTTCTTTTAAGCCTCACATGAATAAAATTGCTGCCAAAGGATATGCTATGTTTCAACGTTTGTATCCTTTATTCAAGTCGCCATCGCTGAGTTTGTGGACTAAGAAAACTTTCTATATAACAATAATCAGAGCTAGCCTCCTATATGCATATCCAGCTTGGTCATCTATCAATGGGTCTCTTACTTACTTACTTACTTACAAATGGCTTTTAAGGAACCCGAAGGTTCATTGCCGCCCTCATATAAGCCCGCCATCGGTACCTATCCTGTGCAAGATTAATCCAATCTCTATCATCATATCACATCTCCCTCAAATCCATTTTAATATTATCCTCCCATCTACGTCTCGGCCTCCCTAAAGGTCTTTTTCCCTCCGGTCTCCCAACTAACACTCTATATGCATTTCTGTATTCGCCCATACGTGCTACATGCCCTGCCCATCTCAAACGTCTGGATTGAATGTTCCTAATTATGTCAGGTGAAGAATACAATGCGTGCAGTTCTGCGTTGTGTAACTTTCTCCATTCTCCTGTAATTTCATCCCGCTTAGCCCCAAATATTTTCCTAAGAACCTTATTCTCAAACACCCTTAACCTATGTTCCTCTCTCAGAGTGAGAGTCCAAGTTTCACAACCATACAGAACAACCGGTAGTATAACTGTTTTATAAATTCTAACTTTCAGATTTTTGGACAGCAGACTGGATGATAAGAGCTTCTCAACCGAATAATAACACGCATTTCCCATATTTATTCTGCGTTTAATTTCCTCCCGAGTGTCATTTATATTTGGTACTGTTGCTCCAAGATATTTGAATTTTTCCACCTCTTCGAAGGATAAATCTCCAATTTTTATATTTCCATTTCGTACAATATTCTGGTCACAAGACATAATCATATACTTTGTCTTTTCGGGATTTACTTCCAAACCGATCGCATTACTTGCGGCAAGTAAAATTTCCGTGTTTTCCCTAATCGTTTGTGTATTTTCTCCTAACATATTCACGTCATCCGCATAGACAAGAAGTTGATGTAACCCGTTCAATTCCAAACCCTGTCTGTTATCCTGAACTTTCCTAATGGCATATTCTAAAGCGAAGTTAAAAAGTAAAGGTGATAGTGCATCTCCCTGCTTTAGACCGCAGTGAATTGGAAAAGCATCAGATAGAAATTGACCTATACGGACTCTGCTGTATGTTTCACTGAGACACATTTTAATTAATCGAACTATTTTCTTGGGAATACCAAATTCAATGAGAATATCATATAATACTTCCGTCTTAACCGAATCATATGCCTTTTTGAAATCTATGAATAACTGATGTAATGTACCCTTATATTCCCATTTTTTCTCCATTATCTGTCGAATACAAAAAATCTGATCAATAGTCGATCTATTACGCCGAAAACCGCACTGATGATCCTCAATAATTTCATCTACGTACGGAGTTAATCTTCTCAAAAGAATATTGGACAAAATTTTGTACGACGTCAACAAAAGTGATATTCCTCGAAAGTTACCACAGTTGGTTTTGTCCCCCTTTTTAAAAATAGGTACAATTATGGACTCCTTCCATTGTTCTGGTACAATTTCCTTTTCCCAAATAGCAAGTACAAGTTTATAAATTTCGCTATATAATGCACTTCCACCTTCTTGTATTAATTCTGCTGGAATTTGATCGATACCTGGAGACTTGTACTTTTTCAGATTTTCTATCGCAATTTCGACTTCTGAAAGCGTGGGTGTCAATGGGTCTCTACTGAGAAGACTGCGTGGTGTACAAAGAACAGTTCTGCGCACAATTGCTGGAGCTGATTACACAACATCCAATAAATTTTTACATGAAGTTTTGGACATAGCATCAATTTAAGAGTTTTCGGAAAATTTAAAGCTCAAATTTATATAAACATTGAAAAATCATCCAAATCCTCTGCTACAGAAGTTTAATCATCAAGCATAAAGAATAAAACCCAAGTTATACCAGCCATATCTTTTATAAATTCATCATGGATTAACATCAAGACTGAAGAACTAGACTGAACAATTTCAAAGTGATTATAAATTAAAGGAGGAGTCAAAAGCAAGTCAGCTTGATCTCCGGCCATATAGACTTTCGGTGCAACAAGATGTTGGTTGGTTGGTGTACCTCATACAGAGTAATTTATACAGAACTGACACATTTCTTTCTTTAATTATTCCGTTGGAAATTCATTCAATGACCCAATTTTAGCACCAAATTAAGCAGAATGTTCTGGAGTTTCGATTCCTTGTCACTAGATGCGCATATGTTTATGTTTTATTCCTATTGTTGGGAGCACTAGATGCGCAGATGTATATGTTTTATTCCTATTGTTGGCAGCTGTTTTCGACATTTTTTGTCAACGTGAAAATGCAGTACACATTAAATCAACGACTCTTCCTTGTGAAGCAATACTGGATTACGAATTCAATTACAGCTACTCAAAGGGCATACCAGAGAGAATTTGGTGTTCGCAATCCTCCAAAACAAACACAATACTGGGACTGGTAAAGAAATTGGAAACAACTGGATCTCTGGTGAGTGAAAAGGGCAAGCATCGTTCATCTAGGCTTCCCACGGTTGTTGTTGATGTAAGAGCACGACTGGAGCAGTCACCCAAAAAATCATTAAGACGTTTGTCTTTGAGTTTGTTGAGCAACTGGACGATGTAGAGCTGAGTCAAGGATATTTTCAGCAAGATGGCGCTACATGCGATACATCAAATGAATCCATGGAACTACAGTAATTTCAAGTTTCTTTGACGACCGAATAATTTCCAGGAACCTGTGGCCACCGAGATCTCGGGGATTTGACAACGCCGGACGGGTTACTTAATCTCCCAAAATTCCTCTACATTTTAGGTATAATAAGTTGTCGCTAGCACAATTCATTTTGAAACAATTAATGAAAGAAATGTGTCAGTTCTATATAAATCACTCTGTAGAAGAAAGGAAGACTTTTAGCCTCGTAATTGCGATCGAGTGGCCAAAATTTGGATAAGCACTTCTTTTGACATTATTAACATGGTGGAAGAAAAAAATTTAACTTTTTTATCAGCCACCATCAGAATGTTTGCTTGTGGGTTTTAAATTGTTTGTTTAAGGACACTGCATCATGCGAATGTGGACAGCTAGAAGCATAATGTGTATCTTAAGTTTTCCATTGATTATTCTCTTACGTTTTAAACCAATTTATTTGTGAGAAGCGCTAAGGAAGTACACCATAAATTCTATTACGCAGATTCATGATTACTTTGCAGTGTAATTACACTTGTTTTGTGTGGTAATTGACACAAGAATTGGGCAACAAAAGAATAGAAGAAATATAACTTCCTGTAGTATATGCGCACAATTAATTCCACTGGATTTAAACGCAAGTCCCAGATTTATTGTAGGTATTGTTTCCCGACTGACGTCTTACATTTTTATCAGCACGCCAACTATATAAGTAATGATATTTGTACTCACGAAATGATTCAAGGTCACGATACATACCCACAAACGTCAAGTAAAGTCCTCCAATCTGCAAAACTATTCCGGTTACAACCGCAAAGACATTTTGAAAGAGTTATCACGGGTAGAAAACCACAAATATAATATGACCGTGAGGAAATGAGAAAAACAAGTTTCGTAGTGCAGAGATAAGAAACTGTAGCATCATCTCTGTAACGATCATCCTTCACCTTCCCCATATGAATGGTAACTGAACTGAGAACTGAATGAATGTATAAATTCAGCTAATGGTATCCCCTATGCTTTGACCTCCGGCTTTGTTACACTCATTCACACATTCGGCGAGGATGTGTGTGCATGACGAACAGATATTACAAGGTTGCAATGTTTACCAAAACAGTAACGGCACTTGACTGCACTAAATACCCACACATTGTTTTTTTTTCCTCCCTGTCTACAGTAATTTCACTTCATCCTGTACTCTTTCTTCCATACCACTTTTCTCGTTTCATCTATTTCCTTTTCATTTTCTTTATGCTAGCACCAAGCCTGTTGCCCACTTGTCTCACTACATTTTTCATCATTCTGAAACTTAAAAGAGACATGAAATGAATTTCAGGCAAAAAATTGTATTTATTATTTTTTTTCGAATATACACTGTTCCCAAAAGTCACAGTGGGGTTACAGAGAATTATATTTTTTTGAATTAATAGAGGTAGAAATGTCTCGTGAACAGAACCTAGTACGAAATGAAAATACACAAATTTCAAGGTGGAAAATTCAAATATCTTGAAGTAACGGTAACAAATATGAATGACACTCGGAAGGAAATTAAACACAGAATATATATGGGAAATGCCTACTATTATTCGTTCAAGAAGCTTTTATCATCTAGTCTGCTCTCAAAAAACCTAAAAGTTTGAATATATAAAACAGTTATATTACCGGTTGTTCTGTATGGTTGTGAAACTTGGACTCTCACTTTGAGAGAGGAACATAGGTTAAGAGTATTTGAGAATAAGGTGCTTAGAAAAATATTTGAGACTAAGAGGGATGAAGTTACAGGAGAATGGAGAAAGTTACACAACGTAGAACTGCACGCATTGTATTCTTCACCTGACATAATTAGGAATATTAAATCCAGACGTTTGGGATGGGCAGGGCGTGTAGCACGTATGGGCGAATCCAGAAATGCTTTTAGAGAATTAGTTGGAAGGCCTGAGGGAAAAAGACCTTTGGGGAGGCCGAGACGTAGATGGGAAGATAATATTAAAATGGATTTGAGGGAGGTGATATATGATGGTATAGACTGGATTAATCTTGTTCAGGATAAAGACCGATGGCTGGCTTATGTGAGGGCGGCAATGAACCTCCGATTCCTTAAAAGCTATTTATAAGTAAGTAAGAGGTAGAAATGTAATATTGGTGCTAGATGAAAATAAAACTCAAAGGTTTTCGTCTGTAAGTTTGAGGCACTGAAGAAAACAAAGTACGTTGACAATCGAAGAAATGCAATAATGTTCATTGTTACAATTAATTGTACAAGATGGACGTCCAAGGAAAAGTGCAATGTGTTTTGTTCCTGGCAAAATTTGAATCTGTGACTCGTGTACGACGTGAATTTCATCGATTGTGTAAACTAAGAATCACCACACGAGAATAACATTCGTTGGGTTAGACAGTTAGAGAGACTGGAAGCCTATTGAAGAAAAGGCGTACTTGAAGACCATCGACAAATGGCGAAACAGTATAAGCCATTCGAAGAGGATTTATTCGGTTCGGAAATGTGCTCAACAATTAAGACTTACGAAAACAACAGTTCATACCGCTTTAAAGAAATGTCTTCATCTGACTGCTTATAAACTTCATCCAGATGATTATCACAAAAGCTGTGAGTTTGCTGTGGATATGCTTAATGAGCCACAGATTCAAATTTTGTCAGCCACAAAACATATTGCACATTTCTTTGGATATCCATCCTGTATAATTAATTGTAACAATGAAAATTATTGCGTTTGATCAAACATTACCATCTTTCCTTTCCTTCAGTGCCTAAACTTACAGACAAAAAATTTTGAGAGTTTTATTTTCTTCTGGGCCATCTATTCATTCAACAAATAGAATCCTCTGAAACCTCACTATGTCTTTTGGGACACTTTATAATGTATTTGGTTCTTCCTCTTTAAAATGGTATATCATATATCATCGCCTTTCACATGAAAAGACATAACTCCAAAAATTCGATTTTAGAGATACGGCCGTCCTGAATATTTCCGCATGTAAACCACATACCCTATTCAAAATTCGACTTTTTGAAGTTACATCTCTTCGTCTGCAAGGCGACAATATGATTATACTCAAATTTTATCCTTTTTAATTTTTCGATTTTCTGAGAAGGAGTGTACAATTTTTTAATTTTAAAGCTAGCTTTTTTATACATTTGTGGATTTTTGGTCGGAAAATTATGTACATTTTTTCATTTTTCCAATTTATGCTTTGATTTTTCCTAATTCAAATGGTATATCACAAACAATATACTAATATTATGTTTATGTCAATTTTTCGTTTTTCATAGGAGGGGGCGTAGTTTAATGTAAATACATGTCTTATCTTAAAGATCATTTTCTGTAAGTTTAGTTTTTTCAACAGTAATCTCACTAGAGGTTTTGATTTATCTAGAGAAAATCAAAACTCGAGTGGGATTTAATTGACTATTACACGATTAGAAGAAAGTATATAAAGATTATAAGTAACAAAGTACTCCAATACAATAAAATATTAATTGACTTACGAAAATAAACCTATCTTCAAATGTATTATTGCACCATTACGCTAGATGGCAGTTGTGCCAACTATGGAATCTTCATTGAACTCTGTAGACGGTTACTAGTCAAGAAGGCTT
Source organism: Periplaneta americana (assembly GCF_040183065.1). Taxonomy (NCBI): domain Eukaryota; kingdom Metazoa; phylum Arthropoda; class Insecta; order Blattodea; family Blattidae; genus Periplaneta; species Periplaneta americana. The sequence continues at coordinate 13,419,848 of NC_091132.1, forward strand.
TGTTGATTCAGTTTCATTTTTATTAAGACAGTTGCATTCCACTTCAATTATCCGAATCCCAGTAATCAACGTCACTTGACAGATGATTTTCAATAAATCTTAATATTAAACAATCTCTGATACGTGACTATCCATAATATCATATAGCAGAAGCTATAACATAACCTAACTAATGTACTGTACACAAGTGTTAGAAAAGTTTTAATTAACGACGACGACATAAAAAATAAACATTAATAATTTTAAAAGGAATAATTATTGAATATACAATTTTCAAATTTGAATGTGGTTGGTGGTTCAATTGATATTATATTGGACGTGTGCGTAATAGAAGTGGAACTCGTTGATTTAGGCCTACATGGTGTATTCAACTTATTAAGGATTTCAGAATGAATAATTTTAAAAGGAATAATTATTAAATGTACAATTTTCAAATTTGAATGTGGTTGGTAGTTCAATTGATGTTATATTGGACGTGTGCGTAATAGAAGTGGAACTCGTTGATTTAGGCCTACATGGTGTATTCAACCTATTCAGGATTTCCGAATGGTGCTCTTCATTTATTTGTAAATCGGATTTCAGAAGATGCATAGGTATGATCAGTGATTTTTATTAATTCTTGTTCTTGAATGCCAATGCGAGTCATATTTGAAACTGCTGTGCATCGACTGGAGTGGTTTGTAATTTTATATATATATTTTTTTGACGTCCAGACCAGCGCAGTTTCAAATGTTGGCAAACAAAGAACCAAATGCTAGGGACGCGATAAAATTAAACAAATGCTAGGGACGCGATAAAATTAAACAAATGCTAGGGACGCGATAAAATTGTGCAATAAGCAGCCATGATTGGTTGAAATACGTCCTTTCGTACCGTTTTATTGGTCAAAAGTAGTATGACGTAGTAAGAGTGTAATAGTCAGAATAAAATAATCTTTTCATAGAAAGCTGAAATTTTGAGGAATCGTTTACTTGGATAATTTACTTGTACAGAACCAATGTTTTTGATATTGTTTGATATCGCGATATGGAGATGTTGCAGGTAGTAATTGTATTGAAAATAGTTGAAAAAAATATATACTAATGGGGGGGGGGAATTTTTTTCTCAGTAAGTCAATAAACTATAGAAAAATTACTGTTTCAGCATGAAGTCAAGTTATGTCTTCATGAGCTGTAAAAAATCAGCTGTATAACTTCAAGAGTTTTCGAGGAAAAGTTTATTATGTAAAACATAATTTAACATTGTAAAGATATGCAATTCCGTGTTCCCTTAAGAGAATTTTCAATTGCAAAAGCTGAAAATGACTGTAACCTAATAGTTACCACATCTATGGTTTAGGCCTAAATCACAAATATTGTTTGTCCACTTTTCTAACTTTCGGGTCCACACCTGTGGAGTAACGGTCAGCGCGTCTGGCTGCGAAACCAGGTGGCCCGGGTTCGATTCCCGGTCGGGGCAAGTTACCTGGTTGAGGTTTTTCCGGGGTTTTTCCTCAACCCAATACGAGCAAATGCTGGGTAACTTTCGGTGCTGGACCCCGGTCTCATTTCACCGGCATTATCACCTTCATCTCATTCAGACGCTAAATAATCTAAGATGTTGATAAAGCGTCGTAAAATAACCTACTAAAATAAAATAAAAAATCTAATCTTCGGGAAACTTTGAAAGAAATGTTTCCTATTGCATATATCCTACAAATACTGCAGCAAAATACAATATTGTTATATTAATAAATGCCCAATATAATACAATACTATGTATACTAATGAGGAAAGAATTATTTCTGAGTAAGGAAATAAAAATTAAAGAACTGCTGTTTCAGCATGAAATCTAGTTATGTGTTCATAAACTGTAAAAAATCAGCCGTGTAACTTGAACAGACTTCGAGGAAAAGTTCCTTATATAAGACACAATTTAACATTATCAAGATAGGCAATCCGTGTTCCCTAAAGAGAATTTTCAAGTGCAAAAGCTAAAAATGACTGTAACGTAATAGATACCACATCTATGTTTAGTTTCGATTCCCGGTCGGGGCAGGTTACCTGATTGAGGTTTTTTCCGTGGTCTTCCCTCAACCCAATATGAGCAAATGCTGGGTAAGTTTCGGTGCTGGACTCCGGATTCATTTCACAGGCATTATCACTTTCATCTCATTCAGACGCTAAATAATCTATAAGATGTTGATAAAGCGTCGTAAAATAACCTACTAAAATAAAAAAATCTATGTTTAGGCCTAAATCACAAATATTGTATGTCCACTTTTTCTAACTTTCGGGAAACTTTGAAAGAAATGTTTCCGTTGCATTCATCCTATGGAAATAATGCAGCAAAATACAAGTGTTATTTTAATAATGCCCAATACATTACAGTGCAATACAATACAATACAATACTTGTGCGGAATGGATATTTAGCCTCATGTACCAGTATGTTACGATATCTTAATTTTTAATAGAAATGGGAGCGGACCGTAGTGAAAACCTCACACTGTTAAATTACATCTTTCATTTCATAAGTCCAGTTGCTTCGCGATATTCAATGCAGTTGTCTGACAGAAATGCCATCTGCACACTTAACCATCAATTTGACTAGTATGAGAGCCTTAAAAACGTTGACGAAAAAGAATAATCTACTTCTCAATCTTTAAAAATTGACATCTGTCCACTTATCTTGATCACGTCCGGTGAAACTGGCTGACAACCTCTCAATTGGTTGGATGACGATAGTGAATGAGAATGACGGCCGAGAAATTAAGAATAATGCCCAATTGCAACTTCGCAGATCTCTGAGAATAACCAAATATGGTTTGAGAAGAAATTGCTAGTTGACCACTCTGTAGCTGTGCCTTCAATCAGAGCGTGACCAGCAGTTTCCTTTGGCTGACTCCGTCGATAAACTTATTGAAGAGAAGGATTTACGACCAAGTTCCTTTCCATACAGGAAAGAATAATTTTATTCCTTGTCTTAGACGGGAAGTGATGCAGTTTTTGCTAATGAAATAAGATATTTCTAACGGTTACTTAAAAAAAGAATAATGGGAATTTCTATATTTATTATTATTATTATTATTATTATTATTATTATTATTATTATTATTATTAAGATTAATAGTATTATTAAGATTAATAGTATTAATATTATTATATTAGAATGTTAGTTGGGAGGCCGGAGGGAAAAAGACCTTTAGGGAGGCCGAGACGTAGATGGGAAAATAATATTAAAATGGATTTGAGGGAGGTGGGATATATATATTTTTTTTATTTTATTGGGTTATTTTACGACGCTGTATCAACATCTAGGTTATTTAGCGTCTGAATGAAATGAAGGTGATAATGCCGGTGAAATGAGTCCGGGATCCAGCCCCGAAAGTTACGCAGCATTTCCTCGTATTGTGTTGAGGGAAAACCCCGGAAAAAACCTCAACCAGGTAGGGGAGACTCGGGTAGTATCGGACATCGGGTAATATCGGACAGTGAGTTTCTTTCATCTACCACACGATGATAGTACCTGATTGACATGGTTACGTTTCTGTGATGTCGCATAGAGAAACGTAACCATGTCACTCAGGTACTATCATATGGTGGTAGATGAAAGAAACGCACTGTCCGATACCACCCGATGTCCGATACTAGCCGACTCTCCCCTAATTTGTCCCGACCGGGATTGGAACCCGAGCCACCTGGTTTCGCGGCCAGACGCGTTGACCGTTACTCCACAGGTGTGGAGGAGGTGGGATATGATGATAGACAATGGATTAATCTTGCTCAGGATAGGGACCAATGGTGGGCTTATGTGAGGGCGGCAATGAACCTCCGGGTTCCTTAAAAGCCAGTAAGTAAGTAATAGTCGGCATGAGTAGCGTAGTCGCTATAGCGCTGACCTTCTATGCTCGAGGTTGCGGGTTCGATCCCGGCCCAGGTCGATGGCATTTAAGTGTGCTTAAATGCGACAGGCTCATGTCAGTAGATTTACTGAAAGATCTCCTGCGGAACAAAATTTCGACACACCGGCGACGCTGATATAACCTCGGCAGTTGCGAGCGTCGTTAAATAAACCACAATAATTAAATACTTAAAAGGTCAAAATACAACAGTGTTCATGAGTGAAGATTAAAAATAATTATCTCCATTATTTTTAATCTTCACTTATGAACACTGTTGTATTTTGACCTTTTAAGTATTTAATCATGGTTGCTAGTGAAGAAGAAAACCTGGTCAACCAGTACCACGATATGCGCCTTCAGATAGAATTGTTAAACAAGAAAATTTGGTTTAACAAAACATGTCTTAAAGAGGATTTAAAACCCAAATATGTGAACATCAAACCTAATACTAGGGGAGAGTCGGGTAGTATCGGACATCGGGTAGTATCGGACAGTGCGTTTCTTTCATCTACCACCATATGGTAGTACCTGAATGACATGGTTACGTTTCTCTATGCGACGTCACAGAAATGTAACCATGTCAATCAGGTACTCTCATCGTGTGGTAGACGAAAGAAACTCACTGTCCGATATTACCCGATGTCCGATACTACCCGACTCTCCCCTAATTCTGGAAGTGCTAAACACATAGATAAATTCTGCACAAGAACTTGGTTAACAAATGAAATTAAATCAATTTTCATACAGAAAGATGAAATTAATCCAAAATTATATGTGTCATCTTAATATACTCAACACCATACATCCCATAAAATGGGAATTAATTCAAAAGGAAATTTTTCTAGAAAAAAAAAATAAATAAAAAAAAATAAAAAAAATAAATAAATAGTGTTCAGACAACTCTAATAATTGTCTCCATTATTTTTAAACCACAATAATTTAAAGATTATTATTATTATTATTATTATTATTATTATTATTATTATTATTATTATTATTATTATTATTATTTTGTATACGTTATTGTTTGCAGACGATCAAGTAGTAATTGCACAAGAATATGAAGATATGGAAATTATGTTTCGGAAATTTGCTCATACGGGTGCTCATGGTTAATTATTGATATGTTCTATGTAATTTAGTATAATTTATATCACATATTTAAAGGAAGGCTATGTCTACCAAGTACGGTATTGGGCAAAACGCTCATAAAAGTCTGCAACTTTTGTCGTATAATTTTATGCGTAACTCTATAGTTCAAATTTGGAAATGACGCAGGAGACATGTTTACGGTAATGAAATTGTAGGCTACTGCTGGGTTAGGCCTATATTCATTGTAACTCTTTAAGAATCTCAGGGCTCAGTTCAATCCACTCCATAAATAAAGCTTGTAGATTATAACATACGGAAAAATGTGTGCCTACAGACGTCTGATAGAATTATAGACCTACTCCTGCCAATAAGTATAGACTGATCGTTTCTTGTCTTTTAAGGCGGGTGCACGCAGAATCAGACACGGCGAGGAGCGGCTCTTCGCGAAGCGACGACGTGGTGATAAGTACCCCAGCGGACAAAATTTTGCGCCGTGCAGCGTCTGATTGTGTGTGCACTCGGCCTAACAATTTATTAAACTTGTTTCATTGATATCAAACTTGAGACAAATAAGTATGTAATAATAATATACGTTACAGGAGCGGTATGTTGATGTTTTCATGTTCGAGGAAAATAATGAAAAAGCGAAACGTAGTTGAGCTTTTTTAATTTCCGAGAACATGAAAACAAACATACCACTCGTGTATCGTACATTATTTTGTGCGAAGATCGTTTATTACATACCTGAAAGAGGAATTTCTAATTAGTTGCAATGAAATCTCCATCTTGGTTTCTGTTCAATGACGGCAAATTTTAAAAACTAAAATATCTATCTTCAACATTGTTGCTATAAAATGTTTTCTGTGTTTACTATATTCCAGCAGTCCGTGATATACGTCTGTCTTTTTCCCCCCAGTCTATAAATGCGAACTTAAAAGAAACGGTAAGGTTATGTAATGATTTATTTTTCATTTTAATATTTTAACAATATTATTTATATAACATATTGCAGTAATAACATCGGCATCTGGAATCTTGTTGATTTTTTCACGGCTTCCTTAATGTTACTTGCATTACAAATGCAGTAACTTTTGTGGTGTTGTAGAGTTTACTTAATTTTTGCAAATATTTAAAAACAATAATTAACAGTGCAATTTAGGTGAAATTGCAGTGGTAAGTTTCCAATTTATAATTATTACTATGTTAAACGTCTCTAAAAATAATATGTTAAAAGCCTAAAGCAGTAAAATGAATATGGCGCTTAAGCGGTAAGAAGAGGGAAATTGTTATGTGTGTTACGTTGGGAATACTGAATGTGGTATTTCACACTTACTGCGTATTGGTTTTGTGCGGAAAGCAAGCAAATACGCACGATCTCGCACAAATTCATGTTGAGTAATCTATAAAACTAATGAAATCTGTTCATTGTTGATTAATGTTAGTGTTTTGTTTAATTTCATGACCTACTCTACATGATTGTAGATGGAACAGATCAGTCATGTAACTGGGAGAAAGACAATGGACTGTTTTCGTGATAGACTGTTACAATGTTTGGCTGTGAATGATTCTCATTTTGAGCATAATGTTGTCAAGTTTGGTTAGTGATAGTGTGTTGTTTAGTTTTATGGCCTACTCAATATCATTTTAAACACATTTGTCTCAAGTTTTAAGTTTACGAAACAAGTTTAATAAATGGTTGAAAGACACGAAACGAGTGATGGATATACTGGCCTGCAGAAGAAATACTGATACGGAATTATATTGTTTTCCGAGGACTTCAGCAAACATGGCGAGACGGAAAACTATTTTCCTGAGATTAGTTTTTTTTTAACATGTAGGGGAAACCCGGGCAAAACGGATAAGCTAAGAATAAACAATGTCACAGACTATAGTTTGGTGCTCCCGAAATAAAACTTCATGACTTTGGTTGTGACACATGTTGTCCACATATCTACAAGACAGCAATTCGTTTCTCGTACCTACGGACAGTGATATGATTTGAGAAAGAAAATATAGTTAATTATTCGCTTTGCCCGGGTACCCGGGCAAAGTCAATATCCCTATAACATTTTCACCTTTCTATTTAATTTCTATTCACTGATAATAAAATTAAATCAACACATAAACACGATGTTAATGAGTGTAATTGATGTATTGAATATTTCGTCAATCTCTGAGGATGCCGACATCACAGAGGTGGTTGATTCTGAGCGAGCATTAACTGTTTCTGCAGCCGTTGAAGAAGTGGTATCGCAGAATTTGTTAAATCTGAGCCAGCTGTCGTTTCGCTGATTTCTGTCTCAAGTGGGCGATCTGTAAGTTCATCTGGAGCAAACTCTTCAACAACAAACACATTACGGTTGTATGGCCAGATAGCAGAACCACTGATTGGAAGATTTTATTTCTTCATGTGCTTTCTCCATGTCTTCTTCCGACCATTTGGCTTGCTCCGTCATCCTCTTGAAAAATTAAACCATCTGAAAACACATTACGACCTTTTTAAGTAAAAATTAAGATCAGTGTTGCTGATTTATAATTTAATTAGTGTGACTTAATGCCTCCACTATGTAAAATGATCTGACACGCTTTATTACAATAGACGAATACATACAAAAATACAGCTGACACTTATAATAGTGTATAAGTTATCCACTTTGCCCTATTCACTTTGCCCGCAGACGCCACATTGCTTTTCATTTAAAGTAATACAAACATAAACGTCAATAATCTTTTTCGTAAGTACGGCATTTTAGAACTAATTCTATCGTCTATATATTACTATCACATAACAAAGAGTTTCTGCAGTACTGTATGTTGTAAATATGTTTCTCTTACCTTGAAATATTTTAAGAAAACAGTCAATTTTCTTTAAACACACGCTGACTTCTTCTCTTACTAGCTAGAATGACGACAAGTCAGTTCCAGCAGCAAAATCTGGTAGGGATTCTTCCCCAACATAGCAGAAAGCTCTACCTGTTGGCGTTTCTATGAAATAGGCATTATTCTCTTTGCCCGTGTTATTCGTTTTGCCCGGGTCTCCCCTAAATATGACTTTTATAACATGTTCACATTATTATTTAATATGAATTGATTTAAAATTATTTATGCTCGACCATGCCGAAATGTAGTAATTATACACCTGGTAGCAGATCTTTAATGCATGTCATTAAAGTACACCTACTCATTAAAGGTCAGGTCTTTCAGCCAATGACGACTCAGGTTACAACTGTTCAGCCAATGACAGGTCAGCTTTCTACCGTTATAAAACCGCAAGTATCGATTATTCTCGGATATGCTATCGAAAGAGAATTAGCGAAAAGTCACGGAGGCTGGAAATCCAATACTGTCGCAGAAGGTTATGTTCTGTTACTATAATAATTAGCGTTAATTGTAAATAATATTCAAATAAATTCAATTTGTCATCTCGTTTTTCAATGTCTAATTTTATTTCAATGTTATCTCTGTAGGTTCTTATGGCCTAGCAAGGTCACTGTGGACATCTGTTCCTCGGAAAAAATCAATACTTTCGCGTCTGCGCACATCTCACAACATACGGGACATTGCTCCAGGTCAGATACAATAAAATTAATAATATCAAGTTAGAAATATGGTCGAGCATAAAAAGTCGTATGAAACTCGCCTATAATGGTAATTAAGAAGCTCGTATGAAAATTATGAAACTCGCTTGCGCTCGTTTTATAAATATCCATACTCACTTCTTAATTACCTTCATTAAAGGCTCGTTGCATAATGTACTATTATATACTTTTATTTTAAAACACCAATAAGAATACTACACGAAAATAGTGAAACTGCAGTTTATATGGTATTCACAGCCTTCCTTTTTTATCCATGGAGCCTGTCATTGTTATCATTGTTACAATCGATATATACGGCCAGTTACATTTCATATTATTATAGTTTATTGAAAACATACAAGAACAAGCTGAATGATGTGATGATAACAGAGCAATAATAGAGTTTAAATACAGTGCCTTCTGTGTATCTCTATTTCTAATCTTTTCTAAGCGAAGTTCTCGTAACACGATAATATTTCAAATCGATAGCGACTTCGACTCGGCATTTCTTTTGCAGCCCAGTGTACGTATTTTTCTGATACTTGTTCTAGCACCGAGTTGGTGAAAACCTGTTACACACAGTAGGCCGCGTTTCATGGAACTTCAGACTAATCGCCATAGCAGCAATTGGCCAGCTACGAAGCCTGTCGTTAAGCAATGAGTTATGCCCTCTCTATAACCAATCTCCTTAACACCGGCTTGGTAATGATATCCTTGTAAGCTGGCATTAAGACGGACCACGGATCCAGTCCCATTAACTTTATCCTAGTACAACATACTAGACAACACTGCCACTGTGCGAAATACATTCAATTCGTGACAAAATCAAGATATTGCCTACGTGTACAGCAATGCGATTTTCAGTCACGTAAAAAACTGAATAATTAAAACAAAATGAATGTCATAAAGCAGAATATACTTTCTCATATTTTTACCGTTTTGCAACAGTTACGTTCCTTGACCATGTTAAAAATATGACCGTTTATTCTGTATTTTCTTTTTAATTATAATTCAAGAGGCATCGAAATAAAAAGTAAAATGTGTGATTGAAGTATAATTAATTTTCACAAACTTACATAACTACAGCTATAAACAAAATTCGTGAAATACATAACTTACAACTGACAAACAAATAGCTATACCGTAGATATAGATTAGTTTAGATTAGATTAGGTTAGTTTAGAACAAAATTGGATATTTATCTTTTGAAGAGGTGGAGAAGTTCAAATATCTTGGAGCAACAGTAACAAATATAAATGATACTCGGGAGGAAATTAAACACAGAATAAATATGGGAAATGCCTGTTATTATTCGGTTGAGAAGCTTTTATCATCCAGTCTGCTGTCAAAAAATCTGAAAGTTAGAATTTATAAAACAGTTATATTACCGGTTGTTCTGTATGGTTGTGAAACTTGGACTCTCACTTTGAGATAGGAACATAGGTTAAGGGTGTTTGAGAATAAGGTGCTTAGGAAAATATTTGGGGCTAAGCAGGATGAAGTTACAGGAGAATGGAGAAAGTTACATGACACAGAACTGCACGCATTGTATTCTTCTCCTGACATAATTAGGAACATTCAATCCAGACGTTTGAGATGGGCAGGGCATGTAGCATGTATGTACGAATCCAGAAATGCATATAGAGTGTTAGTTGGGAGGCCGGAGGGAATGAGACCTTTAGGGAGGCCGAGACGTAGATGGGAAGATAATATTAAAATGTTTTGAGGGAGGTGGGATATGATGATAGAGACTGGATTAATCTTGCTCAGGATAGGGACCAATGGCGGTCTTATGTGAGGGCGGCAATGAACCTCCGGGTTCCTTAAAAGCCAGTAAGTAAGTAAGGTTAGGTTACATTAGATTACATTGGATTAGATTAGTGTAAGTGTAGTAGATTAGATTAGAGATAATGATTAGATTAGATACAGTAAATTAGATTAGATGATATCAAGAAACTCTTTAGACTCTTAGTAGAAGAAACAAGAATAACAGGGTTAAAAATTAATTCTGATAAAACTAAATACATGAATATATCACGTACCTCAAATAATAGAGGGCCACTTATAATAGATGATTGGGAGTTTCAAAAAGTTACTTAATTTAAATACTTAGGAAGTATAATTCATGAAACAGGCTTATTTGGGAAAGAAATTCAACATAGACTCGTTATGGCAAATAAGTGTTGCTACTCCCTTCATAATTTGCTTAGTTCCAAACTTCTTTCTAGATTATCAAAATTAAGATGCTATAAAACAATAATCCTACCAACTCTCCTATATTGCTGTGAAAGTTGGATATTAACAAAAAAAATCCCTTTTTACTTTTGAGAACAAAATCTTGAAGATTTTTGGTCCCATTCAAGAAAATAACACATGGATTTTTTTTTTTTACCTTGGGGATTTAGGGAAGTGAATTTTAATGGTAGGCAGAGTAACTATCTCATGCCCCCATGTTTTAGATTGCTACCAGTGCACTTCATTAGAACCAGGTACCCAGCTTCGAAGCCGTTAGCCCTGTGAACTTACAATATATTTATAACACATGGAGAATTTTGAACAACAGAGAACTAAGGGATGTTTATAAAGAACCGGACATAATAGCCTTAATAAAAAGTCGAAGACTACGTTGACTTTGACACGTTCTACGGCGTGATGAAGACTCTCTTCTACGAAAAGCTTTCGACTATTCTCCAAGATGTACAGACCTCTTGGTAGACCTCGTATCCGTTGGCAGGACCAAGTATATGATAATCTTTGTACAGTGGGAGGACGACAAGAAGATGCAGAGGACAGAGACGAATGACGATATATCGTGAATGAGGCTAAGAACCTCTTTGGTTTTGAAATGCCCTAAATTGATTGATTGAAATTAGATTAGAGAGAATAAATTGCATTATACAGAATAGATTAGACAAACTAGATGAAATGAAGTTAATGAAATATAGCCTATTAGATAGAATAGAATGAAATAGATTACATGAAATAGAATGGCATGCGAGAAACTCCTTTTGCCATGTTAGAACTGCTGAAACGTATATTTTCATGAAAATCTCGAAATTTAACATTTTTAGCCTGCAATCTTTTGAGGAGATTAACTCCGTACGTAGATGAAATTATTGGGGATCATCAGTGCGGTTTTCGGCGTAACAGATCGACTATTGATCAGATTTTTTGTATTCGGCAGATAATGGAGAAAAAATGGGAGTATAAGGGTACAGTGCATCAGTTATTCATAGATTTCAAAAAGGCTTATGACTCGGTTAAGAGGGAAATATTATATGATATTCTTATTGAATTTGGTATTCCCAAGAAACTAGTTCGATTAATTAAAATGTGTCTCAGTGAAACATACAGCAGAGTCCGTATAGGTCAGTTTCTATCTGATGCTTTTCCAATTCACTGCGGGCTAAAGCAGGGAGATGCACTATCACCTTTACTTTTTAACTTCGCTCTAGAATATGCCATTAGGAAAGTTCAGGATAACAGGCAGGGTTTGGAATTGAACGGGCTACATCAGCTTCTTGTCTATGCAGATGACGTGAATATGTTAGGAGAAAATTCACAAACGATTAGGGAAAACACGGAAATTTTACTTGAAGCAAGTAAAGCGATCGGTTTGGAAGTAAATCCCGAAAAGACAAAGTATATGATTATGTCTCGTGACCAGAATATTGTACGAAATGGAAATATAAATATTGGAGATTTATCCTTCGAAGAGGTGGAAAAATTCAAATATCTTGGAGCAACAGTAACAAATATAAATGACACTCGGGAGGAAATTAAACGCAGAATAAATATGGGAAATGCGTGTTATTATTCGGTTGAGAAGCTCTTATCATCCAGTCTGCTGTCCAAAAATCTGAAAGTTAGAATTTATAAAACAGTTATATTACCTGTTCTTCTATATGGCTGTGAAACTTGGACTCTCACTCTGAGAGAGGAACATAGGTTAAGGGTGTTTGAGAATAAGGTGCTTAGGAAAATATTTGGGGCTAAGCGGGATGAAGTTACAGGAGAATGGAGAAAGTTACACAACACAGAACTGCACGCATTGTATTCTTCACCTGACATAATTAGGAACTTGAAATCCAGACGTTTGAGATGGGCAGGGCATGTAGCACGTATGGGCGAATCCAGAAATGCATATAGAGTGTTAGTTGGGAGACCGGAGGGAAAAAGACCTTTAGGGAGGCCGAGACGTAGATGGGAGGATAATATTAAAATGGATTTGAGGGAGGTGGGGTATGATGATAGAGACTGGCTTAATCTTGCACAGGATAGGGACCGTTGGCGGGCTTATGTGAGGGCGGCAATGAACCTTCGGGTTCCTTAAAAGCCAGTAAGTAAGTAAGTAAATATACAGGGTGATTCAGACCACCCGTAACAGTAATTTATTTCGGAATCTAGTGCATGAAAATTTTCGAGGCAAAAATATTTATAACTGAAGCTCATGTGAACTTTCACTTGAGCTTGATTTCATCAATCAGCCTTAACAGGAAGTACGGTCAGTGGCGTATAACTTTAAAATTTCAAATGGGAGTCGGGGTCAAATAAGGTACCATTTGATAGAGCTCTTCAAAACAAACAACTTTCATAGGAAACGTTATCAATTCCTACTCTTTCAATGAGAAAACGTACAAAAAGACAATGTCATCAATATTGAGAAATGTTACAAGACGAAAATGTAAGCAAGACAATTAATGTTGATATGTTACTGAAAGGCCTGACAATTCCATTAATTTTTTTATAAATTTTCAAACTATCTGCCGCTCTGAGCAGCACACACCTGTACTCTTCTTCTACTCACTGTCAGTGACTCCTAACACTTCGGCGTGGTCAAGTGACTGGCAGAGTAGGAATTAATAAAAACGTTTCCTATGAAAGTTGCTTGGTTTGAAAAGCTCTATCAAATGGTATCTTATTTGACCCGACTCTCATTTGAAATTTTAAAGTGATACGCCACTGACCCTACGTCCTGTTAGAGCTGATTGATGAAATCAAGCTCCAGTGAAAGTTCACATGTGGTTAGTTATAAATATTTTTGTCTCGAAAATTTTCATGCACTAGTTTCCGAAATAAATGACTTACAGGTGATCCAAATCACCCATTGCCTTTTCGTACGTTTTCTCATTGAAAGAGTAGGAATTAATATAAACGTTTCCTATGAAAGTTGTTTGTTTTGAAGAGCTCTATCAAATGGTACCCTACTTGACCCCGACTCCCGTTTGAAATTTTAAAATGATACGCCACTGACACTACTTCATGTTAGAGCTGATTGATGAAATCAAGCTCCAGTGAAAGTTCACATGTGGTTTAGTTATAAATATTTTTGTCTCGAAAATTTTCATGCACTAGTTTCCAAAATAAATGACTTACAGGTGGTCCAAATCACCCATTGCCTTTTCGTACGTTTTCTCATTGAAAGAGTAGGAATTAATATAAACGTTTCCTATGAAAGTTGTTTGTTTTGAAGAGCTCTATCAAATGGTACCCTACTTGACCCCGACTCCCGTTTGAAATTTTAAAATGATACGCCACTGACCCTACTTCCTGTTAGAGCTGATTGATGAAATCAAGCTCAACTGAAAGTTCACATGTGGTTTAGTTATAAATATTTTTGTCTCGAAAATTTTCATGCACTAGTTTCCGAAATAAATGACTTACAGGTGATCCAAATCACCCATTGCCTTTTCGTACGTTTTCTCATTGAAAGAGTAGGAATTAATATAAACGTTTCCTATGAAAGTTGTTTGTTTTGAAGAGCTCTATCAAATGGTGCCCTACTTGACCCCTACTCCCGTTTGAAATTTTAAAATGATACGCCACTGACCCTACTTCATGTTAGAGCTGATTGATGAAATCAAGCTCCAGTGAAAGTTCACATGTGGTTTAGTTATAAATATTTTTGTCTCGGAAATTTTCATGCACTAGTTTTCGAAATAAATTACTGTTACGGGTAGTCTAAATCACCCTGTATATTATCTTAGACAACCATTACGAAATCATACCTTTTAACATTAGGCCTACAAGATCCTGTTAAAAATCAACTGTTATGGGGAAGCGTATTGTTAAAAATACGCGACTTTCAACTATTGAAAGAGTTGACAAACGACGTAAAGCCTACATTTAGCAACGCTGTATTGAATTCTCGAATTATCTGTATATACCAAATTGTATTCACAACTCCGTAAGTAAAACTGATGCGAATATCGCGTTCGGTACAATTATTTGTAGTAATTTATTCCTTGTGTAGGTGTACTTGAAGAACTATTAGTATTAACATTATCTGTTGAACGGTAACTGGGGCTTGAAATAACATCATTTAGTAGGCCATGCATCGTTTGTCAGCTCCTTAAACAACATAAAGTTGTTTGTTAGTGACACAAAGTGGAGAAACGTTTTGTGCCATTTTTTTTAAATGAATAATGGCTGTCTAAAAATAGTGTAAGATATACGAGTTAAAAAGCTTTTGTTTTATTTGTAGGTCTAACGACCATGTTTCGCAAACATTTCTGCTCGCAAAATGAAATTCCACCGTTAACACTTCTATCATAAATACTTTAGGTATAAGTCTTGTACAATAATAATAATAATAATAATAATAATAATACTTAGTGTGCGATTTGACTCGCATTCAGAATGTCCCGAGTTCAAACCCCGTGACCGACCAATCTGACTGAGGTTTTCCATTGTTTCCTCAGTCAAAAAAGCAAATGCTGGATTGAAAATGTACATACCATGATTTATCATCGCCTCAATCACCAATATCACAAACATTAATCAAAATTTAAAAAAAAAAAGTTACATGAACATAACTTTATAATATTATAGACAATATTAATTATAACTTTATAACATAAGTTTATATATTTAACTTTATTTCAATTGGTAATTATGTATGGAATTACAGGATGGGGTAGCTCATTTAAATCCAATTTTAATGCACTTTATTTATTACAGAGGAAAATAATTAAAATATGTCGTCATAAACCTATTGATTTTCCGTCTCAAAAATTGTTTTTAGACTTTAATGTACTTAACATAAGACAAATTTATTATATTGTATTAATAAAATTCATACATAAAAAAATCGAAATACCTAATTTTGAATTGTATTCTCATACTTATGAAACAAAAGGTATGAATTCTTTAAGATTGTTTGAACCAAAATGCAACACTGCTACAGTATTTAATCATAGTAGTAATTTAGGCTCAAGAATATATAACAAATTTATATTTAAATATCCTAATCTTGTCAATTCTGATAGTTCTAGTATTAAATTAAAAAGTTTTGTATGGATTTTATAAAAATTGAAAAATTGAAAATTTAAATTTATATATTCTAATTGCATAGTAGACATAAGACAAATTGTATTATATACTTATTAATTTCAATTCAGGAATCCGCCCCTGAGCACGAGGTCTACTCTTTCAGGGGCGAGCTAAAGTTTTTTCTGTATATATTTTATGTTACAGTTATTAGCAAAATAAATAAATAAATAAATAATTTATAATACACAACAATAGAAACAGGAACTCAACAATGGTAAAAACAGTTCCCTGATATACCCAAGATCCTACACACGCGATATGACCACAGATGTTAAAGCGTGTATAATTGAACTTAACAAAAAATTATTATCTAGGCTAGATTAAAATGAGAAATTGAGAAAATTAGGAAATTGGGCAAAAAAACAAAAATGATACTGATTGAAGAATGACAAAAAAGTGATTTATGTTTGTTGTTTGAAGCGTGTAAGTATCACTTCGGTTAAGGCTTTTGTTAATAATTTTAAGAAAATGTTTTGGGAAGTTAGTAAGTTTAACGCATCTGCAAAATTAACAAAATTTCTTGTCTAAAGATCAGCGCTCACTCTAAAATTGGGATATTTATTTATTTTATTTATTTATTTATTCACTCATTCACTCATTCATTCATTTATTTATTTTATTGCTAGTAAGTTTGAAATGAATACAAGTTAATAAATACAATGAAAGATAAACTAGCCCATTCTTGAATGAGTAAGACTCGTGCTCAGGTGGGGTATCATTTTAAAGCGCAAATATATAGTATATAAAATGTAATATGTATATATATATTACATTTTATATATTGTATTTTGTACGTCAACAGCTCTGTAATGTAAGTATTTTTTTATATTTCATATTTTCAGATGTTCGACCAGATGTTTTCAGGAGTTCATTTTAACCACTAGCAGCATCCGTTTCTTTCCTTCATGTAAGTAAGTTTTCTACTGCTTACTCATAAAATGATTTTAGTGTTGATATTCATGTTTTATTTCATGATTTTCGTTATTCTATTTTATTTCATTTTCTTCAATACCAACACTGCAGTTATTTCTATCAAACATTTAGTACAAATGTTTCAATTGGTTACACATTTTGCAAGTTACTTCAGAGCTACAATTGATTCTAGATAAATATTTCCTTATAGGAATAAACCTTGGATATAAATAGTAAAATTCGTCATATTTTCGATGACTACTTGAAATGGTAAAATAATGTATTCCAGATAGATATTTAATTGTAGTGTCAAACATTGAGTATAAATATTTCAATTCTTCATACTTCTGATTATTACTTGAAATGGTAATTGCACCCTACATAGAAAGTTAATTATTGTATCAGACTTTCATTATAAGTATTTAAATTCGTCACACATTTGATTATTACTTGAAATGGTAATTGCACTCTACATAGACATCTAATTATTGTATCGAACATTGAGTATAAATATTTCAATTCATCACGCTTCAAATGATTATTTTAAATGGTAATTTGTTCCTACATAGTTAATTATTGTATCGACCATTGAGTATAAATATTTAAATTCGTCACACTTCTGATTATTATTTGAAATGGTAATTGGACCCTACATAGACAGCTAATCAAACATTGAGTATAAATATTTAAATTCGTCACACATCTGATTATTATTTGAAATGGTAATTGAATCCTACATAGACAGCTAATCAAACATTGAGTATAAATATTTAAATTCGTCACACTTCTGATTATTATTTGAAATGGTAATTGAACCCTACATAGACAGCTAATCAAACTTTGAGTATAAATATTTAAATTCGTCACACTTCTGATTATTATTTGAAATGGTAATTGGACCCTACATAGACAGCTAATCAAACATTGAGTATAAATATTTAAATTCGTCACACTTCTGATTATTATTTGAAATAGTAATTAGGCCCTACAAAGACAGCTAATCAAACATTGAGTATAAATATTTAAATTCGCCACACATCTGATTATTATTTGAAATGGTAATTGGACCCTACATAGACAGCTAATCAAACATTGAGTATAAATATTTAAATTCGTCACACTTCTGATTATTATTTGAAATGGTAATTGGACCCTACATAGACAGCTAATTAAACTTTGAGTATAAATATTTAAATTCGTCACACTTCTGATTACTATTTGAAATGGTAATTGGACCCTACATAGACAGCTAATCAAACATTGAGTATAAATATTTAAATTCGTCACACTTCTGATTATTATTTGAAATGGTAATTAGGCCCTACATAGACAGCTAATCAAACATTGAGTATAAACATTTAAATTCGTCACACTTCTGATTATTATTTGAAAT
Source organism: Periplaneta americana (assembly GCF_040183065.1). Taxonomy (NCBI): domain Eukaryota; kingdom Metazoa; phylum Arthropoda; class Insecta; order Blattodea; family Blattidae; genus Periplaneta; species Periplaneta americana. The sequence goes on from NC_091132.1 coordinate 13,438,037, forward strand.
GGTAATTAGGCCCTACATAGACAGCTAATCAAACATTGAGTATAAATATTTAAATTCGTCACACTTCTGATTATTATTTGAAATGGTAATTGGACCCTACATAGACAGCTAATCAAACTTTGAGTATAAATATTTAAATTCGTCACACTTCTGATTATTATTTGAAATGGTAATTGAACCCTACATAGACAGCTAATCAAACATTGAGTATAAATATTTAAATTCGTCACACTTCTGATTATTATTTGAAATGGTAATTGGACCCTACATAGACAGCTAATCAAACATTGAGTATAAATATTTAAATTCGTCACACTTCTGATTATTATTTGAAATGGTAATTAGACCTTACATAGGCAGCTAAGCAAACATTGAGTATAAATATTTAAATTCGTCACACTTCTGATTATTATTTGAAATGGTAATTGAACCCTACATAGACAGCTAATCAAACATTGAGTATAAATATTTAAATTCGTCACACTTCTGATTATTATTTGAAATGGTAATTGGACCCTACATAGACAGCTAATCAAACATTGAGTATAAATATTTCAATTCGTCACGCTTCAAATGATTATTTTAAATGGTAATTTGTTCCTACATAATTATTGTATCGACCATTGAGTATAAATATTTAAATTCGCCATATTCTGATTATTATTTGAAATAGTAATTGGACCCAACATAGACATCTAATTATTGTATCAGACATTGAGTATAAATATTTAAATTCGTCACACTTCTGATCATTACTTGAAATGGTCATCCGATCCTACAGTTAATTATTGTATCGAACACTGAGTATAAATATTTCAAGTTGTCAGTCATACTTTTGATGATTCCTCCACGTAGTGATGAGATAAAAGATAGATAATTAATTAAGTTATTGTATCAAACATTGAATATAAATTTTTCAATTCGTCACAGTTTTGATGATTAGCTGAAATGGCAATTGAATAAAACAACGTGCCAAGTCAAACTTAAATAAACTTTAATTATTCTGTAGGCCTACGCGACAAGGTCACAAACATTACAACTTAATGCTGTATGCAGTTTGAATACGTAAAACTATAACCTACAACTTGATAATAAAATATAACTCAGAAATGAATCATTGAAATAAAACCTTCTCCTGTAAAATTTAGTTTTGTGAACTCGAGCTGCTGTTTCATTGGAGACCTCAATTTGTTCTCATATGTTGTACTAGACAGAAGATGTGCGATATAATGATCTCTTTGGGATTATATTCACCTTCAAGAAACAAAAAAAAGTCTTGATACTTTGTTTGAAGCTGGCGGAATTTTTAACCGAGCAAAATAAGTACCTGTGTGTGTGATACAATCAGAGTTAATGAGCGTGCAGGAGAGAAGGTGCAAAAAAACTCGAGCAAGAGTTGATGACCACATCACCCGTGTCAAGAATACAGCACTCTCCCAGTAAGGTTGCATTCAACTCCAAGCTGGAACATCCCGTTCAGAATTCTCCATCCACTCTGTTGTGCATATTGAGCTAGTTCTCTTCGCCGGAACATTTCGTCCTAATGTTTCCTTCAAGGACCAATCTCTCTGCTTATTCCGTCTATCTTTTGTGAGGATTATGAAGCCTCTGATTATTAGGTTCAAACCTCTGAACGTGGAACATTTTTCTGCGTATGACTCAAGAAAATGTTTAACAAAAATTACAGCAATGTTCCTTACCGGAGTGATGTCGATGCCACTCGCAATGCCTTTGTTAGTTAAAGAAATTCGTTTGTTCGCTCATGGCCCAGATTATGCTTTTACTACAACATTGCTCAAATGGAATGCGAAACCTATAAGCTTAATTATGTTAGTGGATACATCCTCATTAGTAAGGATCGTATTCTGTCCCAGGGCGTACGGAGATAAGGTTAGTTGTTCGTGCTTCGCTCGAGAAACAGATGCAATTAGGGAATGTTTGCATTTTGTCTGTGCTGTAGTTGACGTTATATTCATGATTCAAAACTATACCCCGCAGACTGTTCACAATGCATTCTAGTGGTAAAGAATGGCACTAAGATGATCTTTCCTACAATTTAAATTCTGTATTCGTTTATCTGATTAATTTATTTTTTACTAACAGAGTTAAGGCTATAAAGCATTCTCTTCCACTCAACCAGTATAAAAATACATATACATAGCAAACATAATAAACAATAGTAATAGAGAAAAAATGGAATAATAATAATAATAATAATAATAATAATAATAATAATAATAGTAAATAATAATAATAAATGGATTAATCTTGCACAGGATAGGGACCGATGGCGGGCTTATGTGAGGGTGGCAATGAACCTTCGGGTTCCTTAAAAGCCATTTGTAAGTAAGTATGTAAGTATTAATAATAATAATAATAATAATAATAATAATAATAATAATAATAATAACAGTATTAATAATAATAATAGTAATAATAGAAATAAACGTAATAATAATAATAGTAATAATAATAATAATAATAATAATAATAATAGTAGTAGTAGTAATAATAATGGTATTAATAATAATAATATTAATAATAATAACAGTATTAATAATAATAATGATAATAATAATAATAATAATAATAATAATAGTATTAATAATAATAATAGTAGTAATAATAATAATAGTAATAATAGAAATAATCGTAATAATAATAGTAATAATAATAGTATTAATAATAATAATAGTAGGAATAATAATAGTAGTAGTAATAATAATAGTAATAATAATAATAATAATAATAATAATAATAATAATAATAATAATAGTAATAATAGAAATAATAATCGTAATAATAATAATAGTAGTAGTAATAATATCAATAATAGTAATAATAATAATAGTAGTAATAATAATAATAGTAATAATAATAATAATAATAATAATAATAGTAATAATAATAGTAATAGTAATTTATTTATTTATTTATTTATTATTAATATTTGTGTGCTGAACAACAGCCAGAGGCCAATTATAGTTCAGCACAATACACAAACAGAAGATACAAAGGTGCAAAACAAAAATAAATAATATCTTAAATAACAAAAACATACATAAATAAAATTGAGTACAAACAGTAAAAACTAATAATCAAAACGAAACTAAACCTTAAAAGGATCTAAATTGTGCCCAAATAATAATATTAATAATAATAATAATAATAATAATAATAATAATAATAATAATAATAATAATAATAATAATAATAATCGTAATAATAATAGTAATAATAATAATAATAATAATAATAATCGTAATAATAATAGGAGAAAAATTTAGCTAGATGTTTAGATACAAGTAAATCTAAGAGTTAAACAATTATAATCAAACAATAACACAATTTGGACCAAAGGAATGATTAACATAATGAAGGAAAATTGATATATTAAAAATAAAATAATATTCTACAAAAGTAATATTTGAAGAAAAATCATACTCTAGAGACGAAAAGAAGTTTTTTGATAATCTCTTTTTGAAAGTAGTCAATACCTGACAGCCCTTTACACTATGTACAGTAGTGGCAAAAAAAAAAAAACAGACCGACCCTTTTAGCTGATTTCAGAGCCTTGTTCACTCAGAGCACTATATACTGGTAGCTAAGACTTTCGTTGTTCGAATCCTGCCTGGGAAGGACACTTTTTTTGTTCCTTATTCAAATTTATTCCCAATACTTTCCGATAAGTGTAAATCTAAGGAATTTTCTATGTCACATCAGTAAATTTAAAAATGCAGTTATATTGTCAGACTCCAAAGCAGCTATTCTATCAATAGTCTCTAGACACACACCTTCATCTCAAACAGCAGAAATAACTAAAATGCTCTCTCAATTAATATCACTCAATAAAAGAATTGTATTCCAATGGATACCATCCCATTGTGCACTGCTACTTACAGACCTGTTACTAAATCTACGTATTACTTTGTGAAAAGATGTATTAAATCTACATACTTATACTTTAACAAACAAAATTTGATAACACAATCTCAAGGGAAAAAATGGAACTCTCTGCATCAAAATCCACAGTTAATTCCCGATTTACCACGAAAATCGTCTGTAGCTGCATTTGGATTGGCAACAGGCCATGACTGTTTGGCCAAACACCTGCATAGAATTGGAATATATCAGTCCCCTAACTGCCCATTGTGCAACTCAAACCAAGAAATAGATTCGGAACACCTCAAAATCTGTGCTTCAGTGGCTGACCATGACAATATCTTTGAAAAATATTGGAGTGCAAGAGGTCAAATGACTTTGTCAAACGCCTGACATTAGAAAACAACAATAATAACATATTTTGATATAACAAAAGTTAATTTAATACAATATCTAAAGTTTCATTTCACTATTTAAAAATCTCTCATTTCTTTGGCCCACCCTGTATTACAGCTAGAAGAATTTTTGTTTATGAAAAACGTGCTATATGGTAAACAAAACGCGAGAATTCTTGCACCTTACACTAACATTACACTCACAAAGAACTAAACTTACCGTTTACGAAACACCTCCGTCAGCACGAACACTAATAGACTGGAAAGCAAACAGTTTCCACGGTGTAATATCTGCACACATGTTTGACCTTTCACAGTCAGGTCGAAGTAGTGTTTCATGGAAATTTTACTTAATGCATGAACCATAAACAATTTGAAAAGTAGAATATTTCCAAGAAAAGGTTATCGACTCCATCTTTACACCATGGCCGCCTTAAACAGATTTGCTAACTTTTAATTAACGCATGGGATGTTTTAAATGTTGTTATCGAATTCTAAGAACATAGCGTCCCATTCGGTGTTTTATTGTACTATCAGATGCTGGCGTGACCTGTAATGGCTTTCAAATGATAGTCCGTTTGTACAGGTTTGGGCAAGTTGTTACGCATCACTGGGCTGCTGAACATCAGTTCCACAAAATTGGACCGCGAGAGTTTCAGAAATCTCATCCTGATGTTCAAATTTTGAAGCTTCAGTTCTTAGAAACTGATTTAAAGGATGAAGGGCTGTAATTTCTTGAAAGAGTAATTTATCGTTACAAGATAACCTTTAACAACGTACCAATTTGTGTTTCAAAATATATGCGAATAAATTGGTGCTGTTCTTTTCTGCTTTGTTTGAAGGATTAGACAAACATGTGTGTTCCATTTCATCTTCATCTTTTTCACGGACGTCCGACATAACTTCGTCAAATACTAAGCTAGCATTATTTCGTGTCATCCTTGGTTTTGTTATCAAGGACGCTATTTAGGTGACTATTTCGCTTATGTATCAAATCATGAATGGAATGTAAGAATTCGATGTTTTTCAACCTATCAGAGCCATTATCACTCCAACATTCTCGATTTCATATTGGCATTTTTGTCTTATCGCTGATGATTTGCAATTGTCTCCACAAATAATGAGGAATACCATAAGTTAATTATCAATAAATTCATACGTAATGAATCAACGTTTGACTGCCTCCGTGGTCTGTTGGTCAGCATGCTGGCTTGCAGATCCGGAGGTCCCGTGTTCGATTCCCAGGCTTGGCTCTCGGTGAATTTTTCTTGAAGAAGAGAGTCTAGAGTCTGGAAATTTGTATGAATGTGAGTGTGCCGGGTTAATATTAATTAACCAATCATCACAATATAAAAATACATCAGGACTGTCGCTGGGCAGTAGACTGAATACACGTTTCAGCGTCACATTGTTGACAAGTAACTCAATCTGTTAGCACAACCATAAAGCATCTAATAGATGTATAGTTACCAACAACGGAAAAAAAAGAATCAACGTCAATTTCCTCAACAATAAACGGAAAAAAAAAAAAAAGAATCAACGTCAATTTCCTCAACAATAAATACACGAAAATAACTTTTCTTTTGCGAAACGTCATTCTACAATTAATTAAATTTCCTTGTTTTTATAAGAAAATTAGTATTTCCTTTATTTCGTTATTTTTCTGTTATGTGTAGTTAGAGTATTTAACACTAGATGGCTCTAGTGGGATTTTTAATACACATTTTAATTCTCTCTTTACGAATGCGAGTGAAATATGTTACGATATAAATAAATTATGTTTCATTAACTTTATTTGATTAGTCATTTTTTAGTTATTATATAGGCCTACGCGAAGTATTTCTATTAAATACCACTGATGTTTTCCATTTCATTTCGAAAAATTCATGACCTCTTCCATAAAATGAAAAACTTTTTTGTTATTATCTACGACAGAATTGAAGCATGTTTTGTATAGTAACAAACTACAGAATGATTTATATAGAACTAGCATATTTCTTTCTTTATTTCAAAACGAATGATGCTAGCCACAATTTGTTATAGGGGAGAGTCGGGTAGTATCGGACATCGGGTAGTATCGGACAGTGCGTTTCTTTCATCTACCACCATATGGTAGTACCTGAATGACATGGTTAAGTTTCTCTGTGCGACATCACAGAAACGTGACCATGTCAATCAGGTACTATCATCGTGTAGTAGATGAAAGAAACTCACTGTCCGATATTACCCGATGTCCGATACTACCCGACTCTCCCCTACCTCAAATGTAGAGTATCTTTGGGAGATTACTAACCTCTATAGCAAATGTTGAAAATTCACTTAATGACCAGTTTTTAACGTCAAATTAAGCAGGAGTTTCGATTCCCTGTCACGAGATGCGCAGATGTTTATTCTTTATTCCTTATTGTTGGCAGTTGTTTTCGACATTTTGTTTTAGTCACTGAAAATGCAGTACACATTAAATTAAAAGCTCTACCTTGTGAAGCAATACTGGATTACGAATTCAATTACAGCTACTCAAAGGGCATACCAGAGAGAATTTGGTGTCCGTAATCCCACCAAAGAAACATAATATTGGGACTGGTAAACAAATTCGAAACAACTGGATCTCTAAAAGAATATGACAATAAATATACAGAATAAAGAATAAACATCTGCGCATCTCATGACAGGGAATCAAAACTCCTGCTTAATTTGACGTTAAAAACTGGTCATTAAGTGAATTTCCAGCTGAATAAATAAATAATTTTCAGCATTTGCTGTTGAGATTGGTAATTTCCCAAAGATACTCTACATTTGAGGTATAACAAATTGTGGCTAGCATCATTCGTTTTAAAATAAAGACAGAAAGAAATGTTTTAGTTCTATATAAATCACTCTGTACTTCCTTTTGCTTGTAAGTATAAATTTATCAAAATATGGACAAATGGATTGAATAGAATATTAGAAAGGCAGAAGTGGGAATAATTTCTAAAGAATTTTTTAAATATTATGTTAGATAAGTTTGAAATATAAACATACTTCTCTAGTAACATCTCTGAGGGATGACATTGTGATAATTGTTAAAAAAAAATCCTTCCAAATCCTAATTAATCACATGATGCCACATTAATAGCAATTGCAATTTTTCACGCCCTTTTCTTTGTTTCCCTTCTTTAAAATTTAATATCTGTTTAACTTACATATGTATAATATATTTTTTTTTTTTTAGGATATACTGAGTCCTTAAGAGCTACCCTCAATGGGGGCAGTTTACTATTAATAATAATAATAATAATAATAATAATAATAATAATAATAATAATAATAATACTTTCTGGTACACAAAATGGATGTGGGCGAGATCTCTCCGACTATTTGGAATAGCTCCTCATTCTCATTCAATTATTTTACGTACCACTTGTCACAATGTTCTCTTTTAAGAGAATCTTATTTTTATGTGGACAGTAAAGAAAAAATTAAAATATTGTTTCCATAAATCACTGTCGCCTTAACAAAGGTAATAAACAAAAGTAAGAGCTCCTGCAATGTGCAGAATTTCCAGCGAGTCCGCTTCGTGGGATTCCTCGACAAAATTTCTCTCCTGAGACGCATAACCAATGGAAATCCCTGTAACTGGTGCAGCGACTGGAACGGGAAAAACACTTTAAGAACAATAAAGAATGCTGTTCTAGTCAGAAGTTGATTCCAAGGGCACAGAATGCATTTATTCTATTTGGTAAGACGTTGGTCTCGGAGAACATGGAGAACACAAGGAAAAGTAGGGATGTGTTAGGAAAACAACGAGAATGCTATGAGAAAAAGGAGAAATAAGGACAATACAGTGAGATGAAGGATGAGACATGGAGAAGAATAAGGCGAATACAAGGAGAATTCAATAAGAACATGGAGAATTAAGGAAGAGCAAAGGGAATACAAGGAGAACAATGGGAAGTTAAGAGTAACAATGTGAAGACAAGGAGAAAAGTGGGAAACAAGAAGAATAAGGGGAAGACTATGAGAGAAAGGGGAAAACAATCAGACAAGAGGAATAACAGTAAAACAAGAGAGCGGTTGCTTCTTAAATTGACTGTCAATATCCAGAAGTGTTGTATCAGTGAAGAAGTATGTCGTGTCAGTGAAGTGTGCTGTGTAAGTGAAACGTGTTCCTGTCAGTGAAGCTTTATAGTTTATAGTGGCAGTGCAAAGTATTTGAACAGTGAAATGTTTTTGAAGTGTTAGTGAAATCAGGATAGAATCAGTGAAATGTGTCGTAGTTCCAGTGCAGTGAGTGAGTTGTCAGCGAAATGAGTGTAGTGCTGAAAGGTACTTGTGCAGATATGAACATATCATACTCGTGGGTTTTAGTTCGATCTTACATTTAAGATACAAATTAGATTTATTTCAAATATTATTTTAAGTGATCGTTTCATTTAATTAAGGATATTCCCTGTGCTTGTTATTGTTATTATTATTATTATTATTAATTATTGTTAGTATTAATTATTAGTATTATTATTAATTGTATTTTTAATTAATAAGTTTATTATTGTCATTATTGAGTGTAATAAGTTACCACTGCCACCGGGTATATACCCTTTGCAGTGTGAATAAATACATACATACATACATACATACATACATACATACATACATACATACATACATACATACATACATACATACATACATACATCTTATGGGATTCGAACTCAGCCACATATGAGAAGGTAAACTCCCTACCGCCGCAGCTACTCCAGTAATGGCGGTGGTAGTAATAGCAGCAATATTTCATTAATCGACACTTTCAACTGCAAAGCTTCAACAACATAGGCGAGAAATAAACAACAAATTTTGTCCACAGTTCTCTACCAGGGACAGGGTTCTCTAACCTGCTGTAAATCTACAACATGGGACTCACAGGCCTTCTTCTCTCCAGGAAGAAGCCGAGGAATGGAATACAAATGTTATGTGCAGGCTTTGATTTGACTATCGTCAATCCGTTCTAAAGTAACTTTTGTGACATATCCTGATCTGAGTTTTTTACTCGAGATGTAGAAGTCTTCAGAACTCGAGAATCGTCCTAAGAGCCCCGATATTAGAAATGCCTTCCCTACATATTATATTAGCCTTTTGCGAGCTATTGCGCAGACGCTGAGAATTTTTCTGCTGTCTCTGTCATAACTAAATATAGTATACAGATATCAGGCAATGTTTTCTCGAATATGTTTTGTAAGTGATACTTTAGAGGACAATGACCAGTAAGAAGACTTTTAATTGTCTTTGTTTTCTTTTTGGGTTTAAAGTATCTTCCGCTGCGAAAAAGTTATGAACTTCTACGCTTGTCTTTCTTCAGGGACAGTTTCTCACTACATTTGTTTTCTCCTCTCAGGCTCCAAATTCCTTCTGAAAATAGCTGTGTCATTCTTTATTGACCCGTCTGTAAACAATAGTGAAACCTGTTTATAACAGAATCTGTCTGTTTTCGAAATTTGGTTGCTACACTTCAAATTTTATGTAAAATACCAATGCTGGTAATAATCCATGCAAAGAAATTTATTTACCTTTAAAATACTTTACCCTTTCCTAGGTTTGAATCCAGGAATCTCGTATCCACAGCTAGAATGGTACCGCGAGACTACGAAGAGCACCTGTAGTAGATAAGGTTATGGGTATTGTCAGTTTTCTTCAGCCAGATTAGTATAATTGGTCAGCTTTCTCGTATATATTCTACTGCAAGTTGTTAAGGCTTTGAATGTATTTTCATTATTATTAATATGACGAGTATAATTACTTTTTTCTACCTTTTTACACGGTTTTAGACCCTGGACTCACTTCACCGGCATTATCACCTTCATCTCATTCGACGCTAAATAACCTAAGATGTTGATAAAGCGTCGTAAAATAACCTACTAAAAATATGCCTTTTTATAAAATTTCAAGCAACTATATCTGCTTTAGAAGGTCTAGTTGCTCGTCATATCTTCTTGAAAAGAGCCATCTTATCTTTATAAAAAGAATTCAGGCAACTAAATCTGCTTTGAAAGGTCTAGTTGCTCATCATATCTTCTTGAAATGAGCCATCTTATCTTTATAAAAGGATTCAGGCAACTACATCTGCTTTGAAAGGTCTAGTTGCGCATGATATCTTCTTGAAAAGACCCATCTTATCTTTATAAAAGGATTCAGGCAACTAAATCTGCTTTGAAAGGTCTAGTTGCTCGTCATATCTTTTTGAAAAGAGCCATCTTATCTTTATAGAAGGATTCAGGCAACTAAATCTGCTTTGAAAGGTCTAGTTGCTCGTCATATCTTTTTGAAAAGAGCCATCTTATCTTTATAAAAGGGTTAATGCAACTAAATCTCCTTTGAAAGGTCTAGTTGCCCATCATATCTTCTTGAAATGACCCATCTTATCTTTATAAAAGGATTAATGCAACTAAATCTCCTTTGAAAGGTCTAGTTGCCCATCATATCTTCTTGAAATGACCCATCTTATCTTTATAAAAGGATTAATGCAACTAAATCTGCTTTGAAAGGTCTAGTTGCTCATCATATCTTCTTGAAATGAGCCATCTTATCTTTATAAAAGGATTCAGGCAACTAAATCTGCTTTGAAAGTCTAGTTGCTCATCACATCTTTTTGAAATGAGCCATCTTATCTTTATAAAAGGTTTCAGGCAACTAAATCTGCTTTGAAAGATCTAGTTGCTCATCATATCTTCTTGAGAAGACCCATCTTATCTTTATAAAAGGATTCAGGCAACTAATCTGCTTTGAAAAGTCTAGTTGCCCATCATATCTTCTTGAAATGACCCATCTTATCTTTATAAAAGGATTAATGCAACTAAATCTCCTTTGAAAGGTCTAGTTGCCCATCATATCTTCTTGAAATGACCCATCTTATCTTTATAAAAGGATTAATGCAACTAAATCTGCTTTGAAAGGTCTAGTTGCTCATCATATCTTCTTGAAATGAGCCATCTTATCTTTATAAAAGGATTCAGGCAACTAAATCTGCTTTGAAAGTCTAGTTGCTCATCACATCTTTTTGAAATGAGCCATCTTATCTTTATAAAAGGTTTCAGGCAACTAAATCTGCTTTGAAAGATCTAGTTGCTCATCATATCTTCTTGAGAAGACCCATCTTATCTTTATAAAAGGATTCAGGCAACTAATCTGCTTTGAAAAGTCTAGTTGCGCATCATATCTTCTTGAAATGAGCCATCTTATCTTTATAAAAGGATTAATGCAACTAAATCTGCTTTGAAAGGTCTAGTTGCTCATCATATCTTCTTGAAATGAGCCATCTTATCTTTATAAAAGGATTCAGGCAACTAAATCTGCTTTGAAAAGTGTAGTTGCTCATCATATCATCTTGAAAAGACCCATCTTATCTTTATAAAAGGATTCAGGCAACTAAATCTGCTTTGAAAAGTCTAGTTGCTCATCATATCTTCTTGAAATGAGCCATCTTATCTTTATAAAAGGATTCAGGCAACTAAATCTGCTTTGAAAAGTCTAGTTGCTCATGATATCTTCTTGAAATGAGCCATCTTATCTTTATAAAAGGATTCAGGCAACTAAATCTGCTTTGAAAGGTCTAGTTGCTCATCATATCTTCTTGAAATGAGCCATCTTATCTTTATAAAAGGATTCAGGCAACTAAATCTGCTTTGAAAGGTCTAGTTGCTCATGATATCTTCTTGAAAAGACCCATCTTATCTTTATAAAAGGATTCAGGCAACTGAATGTGCTTTTAAATGTTCCGCAAAACAGCGGAAATCTTTGTGTCACTGCAGAGAGGTTTCTTATCTTTGTGAAAAGATCCAAACAACTGAATCTGCTTTGAAATATCTTGTAAAACAATGGGACTCTTTGGTCATGATGTGTCATTGCAGAGAGTCATCTTACCTTTGTGAAATAATTCAAGCAACTGAATCTACTTTTGAAAATATTCCGAAAAATAGGGAAATCTTTGATCATGACGTGTCATTGCAGAGAGTCATCTTATCTTTGTGAAAGGATACCAGCAACTGAATCTACTTTGAAATCTTCAGTAAAACTTTTTCTTTATGATATAACATTGCAGTGAGTCATCTCATCTTTGTAACAGGATACAAAGAACTACGAGTAAATCTACTTTAAAAAGGTCCATGATGCTTTATTTCAAGAATCTTGGCATCTATGTTGGAAGATTTGAGCAACTAAACCTGCTTTGACAATCTTCTCAAAAGTGCACGACTTGTTTTGTTCATGTCGGAGTCTTTCCATCTGTACTAAATATTGAAGCAACTAATTCTGCTTTGAGAGTCTAAACAAAATAATCTTCTACTGTGACCCGAACTACAAAAGTGAAGCAAGAGCAATGCGGGCCCTCCTATCACGTTGCTTTGTTGCGATAAAAAGTAGACAAATGACGTGGTGGTTGCGTGAAACAGAAAGTGAATTGTGTTCATCGTCCCTGTTCATGACACGTTTAGAAGATGTCACAATTACGTGGAATTGTTATAACATCGCAAGGTAATTAGCAGTGATGTGAAGACAGAAGACAGTCACACCTCGTAGTCAAGATGGCGATTCCTAGAATTTATGACTAGTGTTAGGATGTTTAGATTTTTGTAGGCACTTTTTCAGTCCTCATTGGCAACGGAAATGGACACTTCTAGATTCTTAAAATACAGTTTTCTTTGTTCTCCACGACCCTTGGGTTAATGACTACTAGACCATAAGGACTACTCGGAGTACTCAGGGGAATCCCTTCATAATCATTTTTCTTAGAACATATTTCCGTGGAAATCGTTAACCTCTTTCTTTGCCTAGACTTCTTCAATTAACAGAGCTCTGGCTTTAATAAATGTGACAGCTCAACCATGCGCTTTGTTTGTCTTTGGTTTAGTCATAGACTGCAGCTCTAACTGATACAGCAAAGACGACAGTCATCGTGAGTGGGGCACGATTTTTTTCATTTGCCCCGGTCACGTCTTGCATTCATGTATGAAACAAACGCTAGGACTTCTGTATATTATCATGCAAGTGTTTACCACTAGTCTGTTGCAAGGATACAACTTTGAGGCTGTCACTGACCATTCGTCTTCTGCGAATTGTTTTCTATGGGAAGTTTAAGTGATGACTTCATCAGAAGCCTTCTTTGAGTCTTCTGTTTTCGCTTGTCAAAAATTTTCCCCTTCCTATAGAAATCAGAGATGGAAAATTTTTAAGCCATCATCTTTCTATTCCCAGTAAGCTGTTCAATCTATTCGTTACAACAAATGGTAAACATGCTATGATTCAGTACCTGTTACTATCCAAGCAAGGTTGATACACCCTTCATACAAAGTGCATGTAATCAGGGCCGTGTCTTTGATACAGCGTTAGAGCGCTGGTTTTCCAAACAGGAGTTCCGGGTTCGATCTCTGGCGTGATAGTGATGAAATTTGTGATGCACAAAACAGAAATTTCAAAGCGTTCTTTTTTTTCGTGCTCTTCTCGTTTCTCTCTTTCATCCTACCAACCAGAGTGCTGCATTGGAGTTAAATCGCTCGTTTGAACTCGGTCGAGTGTCGCACCCTCGAGTGAGATACGATCGGTTGTGATACGCTCGTAATAAATAGAAGCACAGTACAAGGTCATCTCACAGACATGTCTTATCTTGTATGGAAGGCGACAGATAAGATACACATATGTTTTGCTCACACGGTAAAAATAAGGCTTTATTTTCTGCGTTTATGACAAACGTTTAATGGAACAGTCAATGGAACGTACCAAAACAGGAACATGAAGTTATAAATAAAATAGTATGAAAAACTTCGATATATAGTTACTATTGCTAATTAATAATTATTCAATATTTGATTTACCACATAGATAATATGATAGATCCATACATAGTGTTCCGCCTATATACTGCAACAATGTAGAAACGTTTTACAAAATATTATTGATATAGTAGTAGATTAAAAACAATATTAGTACAGAGATAACGTCACAGAAAATATAATAAAACGAAAAATCATGCTGCACAACTGTTACAGACACAAAGATTGATACACTAATTATTAGAGATTATTATTATTATTATTATTATTATTATTATTATTATTATTATTATTATTATTATTATTATTATTACTAGAAAACTTGATACAGTTCTTGCATTATCGTGATTGTGTTCTCCGTTTATAATAATTACATTTACATCCAATAACATCTATCAGATGTGGCAAAAACAAAATCACTCCTGTGTGGAAAAAATAAATAAATAAATAAACCATTTACCTACAACATTTATATTACATTTTAAAGCAAGTTTTGTAGTTGTACTATGGAGAGGTTAGTTAAACACTGCAAAGTTTTGAAATGATAATCATCTATGATGTTACTACACAGTTCATCACTGTAACAAGAACGAATGTCTAACGCTCGGCTTATACCGTTCGAGGATTTATCGCTCGTGACAATTTTACCCATCATGTATGTGCGCTATCTATCGGATTATGCTATGAACTACTTGGCGCTCGAGCGAAAACGTCCGATGCAGACCTCTGCTACCAACACACTGCTTCTTCCTCTTATTCAATTTATTGTATGCAATAGCTGATTAATTTAAAAAGGGCTGGGATGAAATCTTGAGGGAAATAGGCTCTACGATGCCCGGGGCTTATCAAATATCTCTCTGCTGATGGCTGCTCCACAATAGTCCATTTTAAACACGATCATGCATTAATAAAGACATATTTTCAGTCATGACTGTATATTTTTTTCTGTAAAAAAGATTTTATGTACATTTCTCCCGACAAAAATTGTAAGGCTTAAAGTACAGGGTATTTCAAAAGTCAGTTCAAACATTAAACCGTTATAAATATTATAATATTTGAGATAGGGAAAAAACAAAAACATCACAGTGTTGGGCAAACAACGGGGTTTACAAAACATTGGGAAGCTGTCCGCCGTTCTTTTGTTCAACGTACAGCAATCTGTCTGCGATACAATGCACAGCATTTTGCAGATAATGTCTTGGAATATTGGCAATTTCTTGCGAGATGGCATCTTTCAGTTGCAGTAGGGTTGTTGGATGTGTCAGGAAAACTCGTTCTTTAAGGTAACCCCACAACCAAATGTCGGCCGGATTTAAATCTGGAGATCGCGGAGGCCACATTGTTGGAAAGTGCCTACTGATAACACGATCCCCAAACATCTGCATAATTAATTGTTTTGCAGGGATAAAGATGTGGGGTGGAGCGTCATCTTGCATGAAGATTATGTTTTCCATATCGTGATTCCTCAGTCTAGGGATGACGAAGTTCTGTAACATGCCATAGTAGCGCTCCCCGTTTACTGTAACAGTCTGTCTTATTCCATTATTGTCCAAACCTGTAGAGTAACGGTTAGCACGTCTGACCGGGAAATCAGGTGGACCGGGTTCGATTCCCGGTCGGGGCAAGTTACCTGGTTGAGATTTTTTCTGAGGTTTTCCCTCAACCCAATCTGAGCAAATGCTGAATAGCTTTCAATGCTGGATCCCGGACTCATTTCACCGGCATTATCACCTTCATCTCATTCAGACGCTAAATAACCTAAGATGTTGATAAAGCGTCACAAAATAACATACTAAAAAATTAATGGTGGAGTTAACACGCGTAATTGAGGTTCATTTTCCGTCAGTTATAGTGAGGGTCACATAAGAACAGTTCCTAAAAGTAAATATTGCCGTCTTGTCAGTGCTGCCAACTGTTACCAGATATCACACGATCCTACGTACTAAATTACTTATTTACTTACCGTACTTTATGTTGGAAGGTTATTCTAAATAATTCAATGATGTGTAACATATTTTCGTAGGCAAACTATACGAGAAAAGGGATCAACATGTCAAGTATTTTGTCTGGCAATACGAAATTCATTGGTTTGACTAAACAATTGACTCACGACGAGACCTAACCTAAAAATATATTTTGTTTGACCGCATGAAATTATTAGTACTAACTCCGAAAACTTACCTGACTATAGTCTTGAATTATAACCACAACGCAACACATAAAATAACTAATTTGTATTAATATTAATACTGATATTAATTAATTATTAGTATGTTCAAATTTCACTAGCTTTCAGTAACCGAACCAGAAATCTTTTTAATTTCATGGAACTCCAGTACCGACAAATATTGTCGATATTTGTCTCAGCTGCCAATATACCAGTTACAAAATTACTACTATTTGTAGTATTTGTCAGTATCGAAATTCGAAACGAAGTTGGCAAAAGAAAATTCAACCTGCAAACTAGAAAATCACCACAATCCACTAGCGTATGTAGTAATGGGGGGGGGGGGGAAATGGTTAGGTTTCACCCGGACTATAAGTATTTCGCTTGCTATAGTCCCGTCGCTCTAATTTCCTGCAGCCAATCGCGTTGCAGGTCGCCTACATTTAAACGTGTGCGTCTTGTGAGTCGCTGATTCATTTCTTAAGGCTCGATAAATACTTAATATAATCGCCCGCCATTTTAGCTCTTTTTTTGGCGTTCGCAGAAAACACACGAAGACGTTATTTGCCGCTCAATTATTTGCTGAATTACAGTGCGTTTGATTTATTATCATAGGAGCTACGACATGATAATGTTTAACGGTGTGGCAAATAGATTCCTCGTCTGGTAGCTCGGCAATGTGAGAACAAAAATGGTGAACGATACTACCTACCTAGACTTCATAGAGCCTTTACTTTCTAAGACGTAAGCAAAGGGGCGGAGTCACGCCGGAAATAACAGCGTCGGGACTATAGATGCACGCACTCGTTCACTTAAAGACTCCAGTAATACTTAACGTTATACGGTCTTACTAATAAACCGTGTATAGTTTATATACGAGACTTATGCAGCGTTGAGACAGAAAACGTTACTAATAAACCGTGAATAAGCTATGGACGTATAAACAGGCTGTAACTATACAATGGGAATTGCTTTGCAGTAGTTATATACACGAAACCCCTTGTTTAAGCGTTGTATACAGAGAAAAAAATGGCCGCCCCTCTAACAGCTGTTCATATCGACTGTCATTTTATGATGATGGATGCCTTGTAACCACAGAAGAACACACCAAAGAGCACAGAATAAGTAGAATAATATTGCTGTAGCTTGTACTCTTTGGCCAAAATATAGTGTGGTAATCGATTAGAGCTAGTTGTACTATCGATATTTCACACTCCACAGTAGAGCACTCTACCGGATGCAATAGAGAACCTCAGATATTCTATTACCTTTCGTAACGAAGTAATGACGAAACTATGACGTAGCTGTGTAACAGTCATACTGTTATACACGACGTATGTAGTGATTATTAGTAAGGAATTTACACACGACGTATAAATGAGCTACTCATTGTATAAGTATACGACAGTTAAACGTCTGTATATAGAGTTTTTATTAGTAAGACCGATAGTCTCTTGGGACAAAGTTCAGTCCCTAATGATAAACATTTCCATTTCCCCTTTCTTCTAAAATCGGCAACTCAATTTCCCCGGAAAAGGGAAATTTTCCTCTACTTAGCTAACAAGACTGATTACACTACTTCGCTATCATAAATTCCATCGGCGCTAAATAACCTAGTAGCTGATACAGCGTCGTTAAAGACGGACTTAAAGCATTCGGTGCATCCACTGTACGCATCAGACTGAAGAGTCTGTTAATCTTGCTTTACTCCCACTCAGATATGGTTTCGCAATGACTTCCGCAAAGAGCAGCGCTCGTTGCATAACGTTGTTGTCGTACCTGTCGGGGACTGCAGCGCTGACCACGCGGCCGGCCCGGGTCAAGGTGCGAGTCGCATAGACTCATTTCACCTTATTAGAGTTGGTTCCCTGCGACTGGAAGAGATAAAACGCCGTCACCGTATGCAGTTTAAGAGACAACTGCACGTGACGTACGTAGCCTTCCGTGGGGTATATAAAATCGTAAGACGAGCCTGGAGTATAGGCATTCAGTCATGCATACGACATAGCGAGAGACGGTTTTAGCAGGCCGGCAATAAATCGGACCGATGTGCACCGCAGTAAGCTTCTTCTCGACCTGCTACTTTGACACTTTCGCAGTGATCATATCTTGAAAGGAAAAGTGATACAAAATACTGGATTCTTCCTATGCTTTGAAATAGAGGCGGATTCTGTTCTTCTGATACATTATTTCAAGTTAAAGAAACGATAAAAAAATCTGTTCCTCCATTCACTGTTTGAGTCGCTTGAGAAACTTCTTGCCCCAGCAACTAAAACTTACCCTAGTGCAAACCCTAGTAACGCCGCACTTCGATTATTGTGACGTTTTGTTAAGTGACCTAAGTTCTGAATTGTCAGTCAAGTTACAGCGAGCTCAGAATATGTGCGTCAGATACGTGTGCAACATCCGACGGTATGATCACATATCACCGTCCTTCGCAAGTCTCTCGTGGCTCCGACTTAAAGAACGTAGAACTTTACACTCTTTGTCTTTACTCTTTCGAATTCTGCACACTTCAACACCAAATTACCTTTCGTCTCGTTTCTCTTATCTATACTCTAACCACGACGTAAATACCAGATCACTTATCTGTGGCACGCTAAGTATACCTCTTCATAGAACATCTTGTTATTCATCATCTTTTACAATATCCACCTCGCGTCAATGGAATTCCTTGTCACAAAGTATTAGGGGCTGCAAGACAATAAACACCTTTAAGAACAGCTTAAAAGATAACCTTATTAGCATTTCACTCCAATCATACTGATTTTAACTATCACTGACTACATTGTTACTTTTTTCTTTAGACATCATCCTGATTGTGCTGTATTTTAATTGTCTCGTAATAATCTCTTTCTATTATCTAATATTATTTGAAATATATTAACATTCTATGTATTTTAGTTTAATTCTGCTACACAGTTTATTTCAGTGTTTAATTAATAGTTCATAGTATTTTGTTGTTTAATTTGTAAATAACTTTTGTATACATGTAACTCTCATCTAAATCAAATTGTTGGATTCTTTGTAAGTTCATGCATATGTATATACACTTTTTGCTGGTTGAGTGGAAGAGAAGGCCTTACGGCCTTAACTCTGCCAGCTAAAATAAAGCATTATTGTTATTATTATTATTATTATTATTATTATTATTATTATTATTAAATGAATTATCAGAGGATCAAAATAAAAAAATAAATAAATAGCATATTATTATCGTTGTCAGTTTAATCTGTCGGTGAATTGCAGCCATCTGAAACGTGTTTCAAACTTGGGTCATTTGCACGCTTAACTCCGTATGAACAGAAATAATTCTCAACAATAAAGACGTTTTCCTCCGAACACTGAATCTACAGTATACTCGTATCTAAATATTTGGTAAAATAAATACATAAATAAATATAATATAATATATTGTAGTGTTTTTGTAACGTAGTCTTTACTCCTGGTTGAGTGTTAGAGAAGGCCGTATGGCCTTAACTCTGCCAGGTTAAATAAATCATTATTATTATTATTATTATTATTATTATTATTATTATTATTATTATTATTAATAAATAAATCAATAAAATTAACAAATGAATGAAGTCGACAAATCAATATAAAATAAATCTATCAATAAACAAATAAATAAATCAATAAGTAAACAAAGAAATCAATAAATAAACCCATAAATAAATGCATAAATAAATAAGCCTAAATACACAAGTCAATAAATAAATAAGTCAACAAATAAATAGACTACTAAGATTTATTTTAAATCATCCGTCCTCAAGTGAGGTTGACCACTGGGATCCGGAATTAACAAACATAAAAATAAAGGGAAATGAAACGGGCAATAGTGATTCGATTTGTATACATTAAAACAAAAATTTACGTGTCAACATATAGATGATAGTGTAGAATTTGAAGAGAGGCCTTCAGAATTTCCATTACAATCTTCTGAACCTCATAAAAGGGAATTTTGAAGGATTTAAGGATATCACATGTAAATTTTGGTAAACAACCCCTCGCTCCAAATAGTAAGCCTAAAAAATTATTCCAAATATCTGGTCCTCTCGTACTAAGATATAAAATTTATTATAGATAGAAACCGACCTGGCTCTCGCCGGTCTGAAAGTTCTTGATTATATTGGTGAAATCATTTAATCATACCTGTTATTGTTACTATTGCACCAATAGCCCGTAACATCCCAGTTGTAAAGCGAAATGCCATATTTTTCACTGAGGTATGGAAGACAAGGTAGATATTTAGCTCGCTTGTCATCATTTATCTGCAGTGCTTGATTCGTGTCTCGTTCAAAGCAAATCGTAGGGTCTAAGACCATCGCTTTCTGGGTTCTTCTATTGATGGCAATTATATCGACTCTTCTGTGAGAATCATCTTCAGACACACAATGAATCTCCTCATGTACTTCCCATCCTCTGTTTCTTAGCAGGTTGGCAATTGCTGTACGGGCACGATGGTGTCTGTTGTTACGCAGTAGCTCTCCCTTCTTACAGAACTCCAATACGTGGCCAAGTATAAATATAAAAATAAATAAATAAGCCTAAATAAAGAAGTCAATAATAAATCGATAAGTAAACAAATAAATAAACCAATAAATAAATAATTTTAAATAATGACATTTTTTATCATGTTGGTAATTTTATGATCATGTTGGTAAAATAATAAATACATAAAATAACTAAATAAATTAAATAAAGAAGTGAACAAATAAATAAGCCTAAATAAAAAGTCAATAAATGAATACATAAATAAATAAGTAAATAAGCCTAAATAAGGAAGCCAATAAATAAATCCATAACTAAATAAATAAATACAGAAATCAGTAAATAAATAAATAAATAAGCTTAGATAAAGAAGTCAATAAATGAATAGATTAAATAAATAAGCCCAAAATAAAAAGTCAGCAAATAAATAAATAATCCTGAATAAAAAGTCAGTAAATAAACAAATAATCTTAAATAAAAAGTCAGTAAATAAACAAATAATCTTAAATAAAAAGTCAGTAAATAAACAAATAATCTTAAATAAAAAGTCAGTAAATAAACAAATAATCTTAAATAAAAAGTCAGTAAATAAACAAATAATCTTAAATAAAAAGTCAGTAAATAAACAAATAATCTTAAATAAAAAGTCAGTAAATAAACAAATAATCTTAAATAAAAAGTCAGTAAATAAACAAATAATCTTAAATAAAAGGTCAGTAAATAAACAAATATTCTTAAATAAAAAGTCAGTAAATAAATCCATAAATGAATAAATAAATAAAGAAGACAGTAAATAAATAAATAAATCCATGAATGAATAAATAAATAAGTCTAAATAAATAAATAAGCCTAAATACAGAAGCCAATAAATAAATCGATAAGTAAATAAATCAATCAATCAATAAAGAATTCAATAAATGAATAAATCGATAAATAAACGCATAAATAAATAAGCCTAAATAAATTAAATTATACTTTATTTAACGACGCACGTAAATGCAGAGGTTACATCAGCGTCGCCGGATGTGCCGAAATTTTGTCCCGCAGGAGTTCTTTTACATGCCAGTAAATCTACTGATATGAGCCTATCGCATTTACGCACACTTAAATGCCATCGACCTGGGCCGGGATCGAACCCGCAACCTCGAGCAAAGAAGACCAGCGTTATACCAACTACGCTGTTCAGGGCGACAAACCTAAATAAAGAAGTCAATAAATGAATCGATAAGTGAATAAATAAATAAAGAAGTCAATAAATGAATCGATAAGTGAATAAATAAATAAAGAAGTCAATAAATGAATCGATAAGTGAATAAATAAATAAAGAAGTCAATAAATGAATCGATAAGTGAATAAATAAATAAAGAAGTCAATAAATGAATCGATAAGTGAATAAATAAATAAAGAAGTCAATAAATGAATCGATAAGTGAATAAATAAATAAAGAAGTCAATAAATGAATCGATAAGTGAATAAATAAATAAAGAAGTCAATAAATGAATCGATAAGTGAATGAATAAATAAATAAAGAAGTCAATAAATGAATCGATAAGTGAATAAATAAATAAAGAAGTCAATAAATGAATCGATAAGTGAATAAATAAATAATGAAGTCAATAAATGAATCGATAAGTGAATAAATAAATAAAGAAGTCAATAAATGAATCGATAAGTGAATAAATAAATAAAGAAGTCAATAAATGAATCGATAAGTGAATAAATAAATAAAGAAGTCAATAAATGAATCGATAAGTGATTAAATAAATAAAGATGTCAATAAATAAATAATTAAATAAATACATAAATAAGTAAGCCTAAATAAATAAGTCAATAAATAAATCGATAAGTGAATGAATAAATAAATAAAGAAGTCAATAAATGAATCGATAAGTGAATAAATAAATAAAGAAGTCAATAAATGAATCGATAAGTGAATAAATAAATAAAGAAGTCAATAAATGAATCGATAAGTGGATAAATAAATAAAGAAGTCAATAAATAAATAATTAAATAAATACATAAATAAGTAAGCCTAAATAAATAAGTCAATAAATAAATCGATAAGAGAATGAATGAATAAATAAATAAAGAAGTCAATAAATGAATCGATAAGTGAATAAATAAATAAAGAAGTCAATAAATGAATCGATAAGTGAATAAATAAATAAAGAAGTCAATAAATAAATAATTAAATAAATACATAAATAAGTAAGCCTAAATAAATAAGTCAATAAATAAATCGATAAGTGAATAAATAAATAAAGAAGTCAATAAATAAATAATTAAATAAATACATAAATAAGTAAGCCTAAATAAATAAGTCAATAAATAAATCGATAAGTGAATAAATAAATAAAGAAGTCAATAAATGAATCGATAAGTGAATAAATAAATAAAGAAGTCAATAAATGAATCGATAAGTGAATAAATAAATAAAGAAGTCAATAAATGAATCGATAAGTGAATAAATAAATAAAGAAGTCAATAAATAAATAATTAAATAAATACATAAATAAGTAAGCCTAAATAAATAAGTCAATAAATAAATCGATAAGTGAATAAATAAATAAAGAAGTCAATAAATAAATAATTAAATAAATACATAAATAAGTAAGCCTAAATAAATAAGTCAATAAATAAATCGATAAGCGAATGAATAAATAAATAAAGAAGTCAATAAATGAATCGATAAGTGAATAAATAAATAAAGAAGTCAATAAATGAATCGATAAGTGAATAAATAAATAAAGAAGTCAATAAATGAATCGATAAGTGAATAAATAAATAAAGAAGTCAATAAATAAATAATTAAATAAATACATAAATAAGTAAGCCTAAATAAATAAGTCAATAAATAAATCGATAAATGAATGAATCAATCAGTCAGTAACTTGGTTGCTAGGCAAGCATTCGCAGTAACAAGCTATGAGTTCAATATTGGGTTCCTTTCGTCGCATTCTGTATTTTCTATTCCATTACAACTTCTCTACGTTCGACTTTCTTCATTTTTCCTCTTCAGGAGGCATGCTATCTTCGCCGCAAGGATCCTTTTCTGACCTAGCCCTGGTGAAATCATTCAATCAACCTGTCTTCTGTTCGTTAGCGATTCCCTGGTTATTTGTCTCACTCATGACACAACTGAAGGAATAAGTATCGTCACATTCCAAGAATTGTTATACGTTGAAATCGTTTCTTTCTTGGATATACTGTTTGTGATGTGAATAGAAGAAAATTACGCAGAAATGTTGAAACTGTATCAAGTAGTAAGTAATATCAGGAATCAACTAGTTTCAGCATCGTCCTTGAGCCGTCGTCCGGACTGGAACCACTGCCTCCGGATATATTCTCTTGGTCATTTCTTGAGATATAATGGATGTAATTTGTTCATACATGTGAAAATGCATTGACAGTTCATGTTAATTCAGTGATTTTTCCAGCAATAGGAGATAGTTACTGAAGAATTTGTATCAATCTCTAGATACTTTAGAGCTTCCAAGTTACTCGCGTGAGCTTTTTGCCCTCTTCATTTCTTGCTTCACCGGTGTCCGGTGCTTCAGGGATCAGAGAGTTACGGCCGCAAGTATACTAAAAAAAAACTCGACGCTAATCTAAACAAGAAATGAAGAGGGCAGAAAGCTCACGCAAGAATTTGTTGCCCAGTGATTCCGTCTAGCACACTTTTTCTAGATCTTGCTGATGGTTCTGATAGTCTTGCTTATGACGGATATTCTGAAGGTCTTGCCAACAACTCGGCGATGATTCTGATTAATCTGGTTGCCATGACGACGACAACGATAAAAAAAAATAGATTTTTGTCACTCACATTACAATTTTCTGTCATTCATATCACTTGATGAGAACTTAGTACAAACATTATTTTCGAGTAAAATTTATGCATCTTGATTACACAACTTTTAACACTGTATCACTTCGGAATATGTATGATAAGTACTTTCTTGTGTTAAATTTTAACGTACCTTGTTAACATGTTTCGACCTATTTTCGGTCATCTTCGGAACTGGTCGTTGTTGGTCTTGGCGCCTCTTGTTTCCTGTGTGGGTACCAATGAACCAACAGGATTACAACGAAGAACTAAACACAATCAAATACATAGCGCAAGAAAACGGATACAACCCCAACATAATAGACAACATAATACGTCAGACAAACACAAGAACACAAAAAATACATCACACTAACATGCGAAAACAAAAACATAAAATTGCAACCACATTCAAGAAATTAAACTACAACATCGCATACACAACAAATAACACTCTACAAAAACATCTCAACACACAAACACAAACAAACAAACAAACACAACCACACAGGCGTATACAAACTCAAATGTAACACCTGCAACAACTTCTACATAGGACAGACAGGCAAATCATTTCAAACACGTTACAAAGAACACATCACAGCCATAACAAAATTACAAAACACCTCCACATATGCAGAACACATCACAAATGCCAACCACACCTACAGAGACATCAACACAGACATGGAAATACTGCACATTCAACCAAAAAGCAAGAAACTCAACACACTAGAACAATATGAAATATACAGACACACGAAAACACACCCCAACGATATTCTCAATACACAACTCAATTTCAAAACACACACACTCTTTGACTCTACAATACGAACGCACCCACACAGGAAACAAGAGGCGCCAAGACCAACAACGACCAGTTCTGAAGATGACCCAAAATAGGTCGAAACATGTTAACAAGGTACGTTAAAATTTAACACAAGAAAGTACTTATCATACATATTCCGAACTAAAATTTATGATAAAAAGACATTGAAATATACGTTATAATTAATAAGTTACATTATCAAATGAAATGTAAAGAATAAAATCATACAATCTCTAGTACTTTAAAAAAGTATATAATGCCTGTTTTAGTATAAAATTATCAATTATATTTTACAACTCAAGTCTATGGAGATATCAAATCTTAAAAAAGCTTACTTATATAATGATTTATTCATTCATAGTTTTCTGCTCAAGGGCAGGTCTTTCACTGCAAAACCAGCATTCTCCAATATTTGCTATTGTCTGTCTTCCTCTTAGTTAATCTCCGCATAGGATCCATTTATATCTTAATGTCGTCTATCAACTGTGGAAAGACCCATCATGTTATGTTTGCAATTTTTCCTGGGAAAGATAAGTGCGGTAGCTTTCCGTTGCTTTCCGCACACCACCCTCTCCTTTGCGTCTTAAAAGCTTCCAGATGGCCCCAGCGTGGAAGTGAGGAAAGTGGATTTGGCTAATTATGCCCTCTGGACCTCATTGAAATTCACTGCAAGGATTAAATATCAGTTCTATCAGGTCTTTTGACTCTATCAGAGACAGAGAAATCCCTATATGATGATATAAGATAACTGACCTTAAAATCACTTAAATTTACATGAAAAATCAAGCAACAATACTTGATGTTAACTTGAAGCTCAATTTCATAACGAAAAAAGTATCCTTGTAAATAGGCAGTAGACAGTGTAGGCAACGGTTAAAATAAAAATATCACCTCATCTCATAATTTTAAAACTTTGATGAAATATTCCACTCTTCATGGAATGACCCTGATGATGATGATGATGATGATGATGATTTTTATTGGGTTATTTTACGACGCTGAATCAACATTTAGCGTCTGAATGAAATGAAGGTGATAATGCCGGTGAAATGAGTCCGGGGTCCAGCACCGAAAGTTACCCAGCATTTGCTCGTATTGGGTTGAGGGAAAATCCCGGAAAAAACCTCAACCAGGTAACTTGCCCCGACCGGGATTCGAACCCGTGCCACCTGGTTTCGCGGCCAGACGCGCTGACCGTTACTCCACAGGTGTGGACATGATGATGATGATGATGATGATGATGATGATGATGATGAAACTAAAAGCAGGAAATCATGGAATTGACGAATTTTTGGTTTCCCACGAGGACACACCGGGCTAAAGGATTCAATCCTTGAGAACATAACAATGTTTCGGATATATTTACATAATTATATTTAGTTATGAATGACGAACCCGGTTATTCGGAACATTCTTGAACAGTTGAATGACGTCGAGCGGGTACATGGCGCATAACGAGAAGTGTTGTCGGCATAATGGCTGTTCCCTTGGTGGGCAGTAACAATCGACGGGCGGCACTACGGTCCGTGGTTGTGAATACTGAGTGCACAGAGTTCGATGGGATGGAAGGAAGGCTCACCAATCACTTTGCCAGCTTTTATGAAAATCACTGTGCGCGTTCTTTTATTCTGGGAAAAATTATTCATAGTTTCCAAACGCCATAAACTACATCCGGTTTACATCTTCCCACAACTTAACGTCGGAAAATGTTCGTATATTCACAACAGTTCATTTCCACTGTACAGATTCTTGCGGAATTTTGATATTCACAAGTTTAAAAAAATATATAGATATAATGCCTATTCCGCTTGAATCGATAATAGCCTAATTATGCAGAGCTTACATTTCAAAACTTTTCAGTCTAAATAGTGTAAATAATTAATTCAATTAACTTTAATTTAAACAAAAACACGTCGATTTAAATATTGAGGGGAAAGTTCCCATCCGACGCACGAAACACTATCAACAGTGACATATGCCTTCTCTTCATATGCACTGCGGAGAGATTTGAGATATAACCCAGGCATATTGGTGTACAATTTGGAGATTAGAAGTTGTGCACCGCCATCTCTCCTAGTCCCGAGGTAGAAATTTTACATGAAAATTTTTCAACCCACAGGGAATTGAACCTGGGCCGGCTAGTCTGGAAGTAGACGCGCTACCACAGATCTAACTCGGCGGAATTATTATTATTATTATTATTATTATTATTATTATTATTATTATTATTATTATTATTATTATTATTATTACTTACAAATGGCTTTCAAGGAACCCCCCAGGTTCATTGCCGCCCTCACATAAGCTCGCCATCGATCCCGATCCTGTGCAAGATTAATCCACTTTCTATCATCATATCTCACGTCCCTCAAATCCATTTTAATATTATCCTCCCATCTACGTCTCGACCTCCCCTAAGGTATTTTTCCCTCCGGTCTCCCAAATAACATTCTATATGCATTTCTGAATTCGCCCATACGTGCTACATGCCCTGCCCATCTCAAACGTCTGGATTTAATGTTCCTAATTATGTCAGGTGAAGAATACAATGCTTGCAGTTCTGTGTTGTGTAACTTTCTCCATTCTCCTGTAACTTCATCCCGCTTAGCCCCAAATATTTTACTAAGAACCTTATTCTCAAACATCCTTAATCTTTGTTCCTCTCTCAAAGTGAGAGTCCAAGTTTCACAATCATACAGAACAACAGGTAATATAACTGTTTTATAAATTCTAACTTTCAGATTTTTTGACAGCAGACTAGATGACAAAAGCTTCTCAACCGAATAATAACAGGCATTTCCCATATTTATCTGCGTTTAATTTCCTCCCGAGTGTCATTTATATTTGTTACTGTTGCTCCAAGATATTTGAATTTTTTCACCTTTTCGAAAGATAAATTTCCAATTTTCATATTTCCATATTATTATTATTATTATTATTATTATTATTATTATTATTATTATTATTATTATTATTATTATTATTAATTTTTCACCTCTTCGAAAGATAAATTTCCAATTTTCATACTTCCATATTATTATTATTATTATTATTATTATTATTATTATTATTATTATTATTATTATTATTATTATTATTATTATTAATTTTTCACCTCTTCGAAAGATAAATTTCCAATTTTCATACTTCCATATTATTATTATTATTATTATTATTATTATTATTATTATTATTATTATTATTATTATTAATTTTTCACCTCTTCGAAAGATAAATTTCCAATTTATATATTTCCATATTATTATTATTATTATTATTATTATTATTATTATTATTATTAATTTTTCACCTCTTCGAAAGATAAATTTCCAATTTATATATTTGCATATTTTTATTAATATTATTATTATTATTATTATTATTATTATTATTATTATTATTATTATTATTATTAATTTTTCACCTCTTCGAAAGATAAATTTCCAATTTATATACTTCCATATTATTATTATTATTATTATTATTATTATTATTATTATTATTATTATTATTATTATTAGACGATTGGCTGTTATTCATAGTTCATTTCATTTCGTTCATTAATTACACTTAAATTTATAGCAAATTGTACTTATTTATTCTAATTCCATTACTTTAATTCCTGTATGGACGTTACACGCAATCATAGGTATTTCTCAAATCCTCTATTACTTTTCTTTCCTCTCTCTGTTCCATTTTTAACCGAACATTTCACACTTCCTGTTCTATGCGTTCGTTTTCTCAATCTAAAGGTAATTGGTCGCATCAAGGTCTAGGATTTCCTGAGCATTAGTTTCGCAAATTTTCCGTGACAAGAAATGTTAAAGGTCCGGGTGCTGCGATAGTTTACTACTAATAGCAGCATGAAGTTCGCACGAAGCGGACTGGTCTCAGCTTGCTGACTGGCAGGCCTTAAACGGTGAACATTCAATTCCAACAAGTCATCTAAGCCTCTGATCTGCATAGGCCTATAATTACGTATTGTATTGCCTCTCGTTTACAGATCTTTGTGAATTAAGATTTTATCACTATTATCACTATTATCATTATTATTATTATTATTATTATTATTATTATTATTATTATTATTATTATTATTACTTACTGGCTTTTAAGGAACCGGAGGTTCATTGCCGCCCTCACATAAGCCCGCCATTGGTCCCTATCCTGTGCAAGATTAATCCAGTCCCTATCATCATATCCCACCTCCCTCAAATCCATTTTAATATTATCCTCCCATCTACGTCTCGGCCTCCCTAAAGGTCTTTTTCCCTCCGGTCTCCCAACTAACATTCTATATGCATTCCTGGATTCACCCATACGTGCTACATGCCCTGTCCGTCGCAAACGTCTGGATTTTATGTTCCTAATTATGTCAGGTGAAGAATACAATGCGTGCAGTTCTGCGTTGTGAAACTTTCTCCATTCTCCTGTAACTTCATCCCTCTTATCCCCAAATATTTTCCTAAGCACCTTATTCTCAAACACCCTTAACCTATGTTCCTCTCTCAGAGTGAGAGTCCAAGTTTCACAACCATACAGAACAACCGGTAATATAACTGTTTTATAAATTCTAACTTTCAGATTTTTTGACAGCAGACTAGATGATAAAAGCTTCTCAACCGAATAATAACACGCATTTCCCATATTTATTCTGCGTTTAATTTCCTCCCGAGTGTCATTTATATTTGTTACTGTTGCTCCAGGATATTTGAATTTTTCCACCCCTTCGAAGGATAAATCTCCAGTTATATTTCCATTTCGTAAAATATTGTGGTCACAAGACATAATAATATACTTTGTCTTTTCGGGATTAACTTCCAAACCGATCGCTTTACTTGCTTCAAGTAAAATTTCCGTGTTTTCCCTCATCGTTTGTGGATTTTCTCCTAACATATTCACGTCATCCGCATAGACAAGAGGCTGATGTAACCCGTTCAATTCCAAACCCTGCCTGTTATCCTGAAGTTTTCTAATGGCATATTCTAGAGCGAAGTTAAAAAGTAAAGGTGATAGTGCATCTCCCTGCTTTAGCCCGCAGTGAATTGGAAAAGCATCTGATAGAAACTGGCCTATACGAACTCTGCTATACGTTTCACTGAGACACATATTAATTAGTCGAACTAGTTTCTTGGGAATACCAAATTCAATAAGAATATCATATAATACTTCCCTCTTAACCGAGTCATATGCCTTTTTTAAATCTATGAATAACTGATGTACTATACATATTCAATTAATAAAACGATTATTAAGGTTACTTTTTGACTCTCTTTCGTATATCTATATTTTCTCATTTTCACTTTTCTTTAATATTGTATACTCTTACTAAAATTGTATCTCTCTGAAATATTGTATAATACATATATTATATATTGTATAATGTGTATGTATCTAATGCCTACCCACTTCACTTTGTGTGATTCGGGTTCCGCATACTGCGGATAGTTGGCAGGACTGTGACCCATTTTAAAATTACACACCACTTCGGCGGTCCACGTTACGCATGATGTGTATCTGTGAAGAGTTATGTCGTGTACTAAGGTGACTGTATGTTAAGTATTCGTGTAAGTGTAGTATAGGGAATGGGTGAGGATGATGATGGTGAGGAAGGTAGAAGGGGAAATCCGGTGTCGGCACGTAGCCTACTCCTGTCGAATAGCACCAAGGGAGCCGCCAGGCTTACCGTCTCCATCCGACGGACGAATCACTATCAACAGTGACATATGCCTTTCCTTCATACGAGCCGTCGAGAGCAAAAGTGGTGTAAGTCAAAAATGGGTAATGAGGGTTAAAGTAAACATTCTGTAAAATACAGCGCAAAGTAGCAATTAATATTCAATTTATTTAAACTATTAGTAGTCAGTGGATAGCACGAAGGACATATTAACTGCTACTTTGCGCTGTATTTTACAGAATTCCTACTTTAACTCTCATTACCCAATCCTGACTTACACCACTTCTGCTCTGAACGGCTCATATGCACTGCACATCGATCTCTCCTAGCCCCGAGGTAAAAATTTTACAAGAAAATTTCTGACCCCGCCGGGAATCGAACCCGGGCCGGCTAATCTGGAGGCATACACGCTACTACAGAGCTAAATTGGCGGACTATTTTGTATTGTGATATTCTGTAAATAGCCAGTTGATTTTTAAATATTGTTCATTGCATTAGATAACTTGTAGAATTAAAATGTGAACACACTGTATCATTTAATGGAAAATAAATTAGGAACAAAACCTCGGTCTGCGGTGCTAACTTTCTGGCCCCTCCTGGATATAAAGGAGGAAAAGTAACTTGCTAGGAATATAAAACACGATAAGGTCGAAAAATTCTTCCTCCTTCATTCGTTGAAAATCCTATTTCTTGGGCACTTAGATAGAAGCTCTAATATCCAACATTGAAACGTCATTAATTGGTTCTCAGTGAGCGAAATAGTGTTTAACGTCACAGGTACCGATTATCGCTTATATCTTCTGATAGTATTATTACCACAAGGATTTCCTCTTTGAACCAGTTGACAAGTGTTATTTCTAATCTAAACATTCGCGTTTTTGGAATCGCAACACGGAAGGCTTGATAAAATTCCTGAACAGGAAAAGCTATAAATCCTTCTTTAGTTAGTTTATTTCGGAAAGGAAGTTAAGAATGCATAGTTCATTTTCAAATCGGTTATTGCCATTAAGTGTGAACCATTTATGTCATAGTTTGTTGAAGTGAAGTCACACAAGGTCATCTTGTGATATAATGAAGCTTCCGTTGTGACGTTGACTAATGCGTATAGTAATTTAATGTGAGGTAAAAGGTAACACGTCATGAAAGCCACCGGCATAGCTCAGTCGGTGAAGGTGCTTGCCTTCTGACTTGGAGCTGCGCTCGGACATGGGTTCGTTTCCCTCTTGGTTGGGTTTTTACAGGGATTTTACCTCAAGACGAATGTCAGGTAATCTATAGCGATTCCTCGGCCTCATCTCAGAAAATACCACCTCGCTATCATCAATTCCATCGACGCTAAATAACTTAACTAGTTGATACAAGATCGTTAAATAACCAATTAAAAAAGTACAAGAGAGTAAAATTAGATTTTATCCGCTAGTGAAAAGTTTAGCACCCGAGGTGAAGTCAAGTGTGATAATTTCTACGAACATTCATGTTCGAGGAAAAGTTTGAAAAAGCGAAACGTAGTTGAGCTTTTTTAATTTCCGAGAATTGAAAGAAAACATACCACTCGTGTATCGTACATTATTTTGTGCGAAGATGGTTTATTACATACCTGAAAGAGGAATTTCTAATTAGTTTCAATGAAATCTTCATCTTGGTTTCTGTTCAATGACGGCAAATTTGCAAAACAAAAATATCTATCTTCAACATTGTTGCTTTAAAATGTTTTCTGTGTTTACTATACTCCAGCAGGCTGTGATATACGTCTGTCTTTTTTTTTCCCCAGTCTATAAATGCGAACTTAAAACAAACGGTAAGGTTATGTAATTATTTATTTTTCATTTTAATATTTTAACAATATTATATATATATATATATATATATATATATATATATTATAGGCTCTTTCATACCTTGCCCTGGATTTGTCGGGAACCAGAGAAGCACAGCCTCGTTCCCAAGCCTCTTCAACTTCAAGATCCACATCTCCTTCGTTCAAAGTAGCCGCCATGATGAGTTGTTGATTTTTTCATGGCTTCCTTAATGTTACTTGCATCACGAATGCAGTAACTTTAGTGGAGTTGTAGAGTTAACTTAATTTTTGCAAATATTTAAAAACAATACTTAACAGTGCAATTTAGGTGAAATTGCAGTGGTAAGTTTCCAATTTATAATTATTACTATGTTAAACGTCTCTAAAAATAATATGTTAAAAGCCTAAAGCAGTAAAATCAATATGTCACTTAAGCGGTAAGAAGAGGGAAATTGTTATGTGTGTTAGGTTGGGAATACTGAATGTGGAATTTTAGACTTTCCGCGGATTGGTTTTGTGCGGAAACCAAGCAAATACGCACGATCTCGCACAAAATCTGTCTACTCTCGTGTGGTGTATAATATACCAGTCAGGTTAGTTTCGTATCTGTAATACATAATGACAAATGGTTGGTTACATTCTGTTTCAATAACTTGCCAAAGAGCTCACAGTGGAAGATATGCTGCTCTTACAGTGATGGTAAACATTTGCTAATTTCTCAGAAGATATTAATGTTAGAGCCCACACCTGTGGAATAAAGGTTAGCGCGTCTGGCCGCGAAATCAGGTGGCCCGACTTCGATTCCCGGTCGATGGAAGTTATCCGGTTGAGGTTTTTTCTGAGGTTTTCCTTCAACCCAATATGAGCAAATGCTGGGTAACTTTCGGTGCTGGACCCCGGACTCATTTCACCGGCATTATCACCTTCATCTCATTCAGATGCTAAATAACCTAAGATGTTGATAAAGCGTCGTAAAATAACCTACTAAAATAAAATATAAATATGAATTTTAGGACCCATGTTTGTAGGACTTTCATTGCTTGTTTTGATGCATACTATCTCCTCTCAAAATATTGGAACCATTTTTCAGAACATCCTATATGCACATTTATGGGTCGTATACAGAATGGAGTCCACACCTGTGGAGTAACGGTTAGCGCGTCTGGCTGCGAAACCAGGTGGCCCGGATTTGATTCCCGGTCGGGGCAAGTTACCTGGTTGAGGTTTTTCCGGGGTTTTCCCTCAACTCAATATGAGCAAATGCTGGGTAACTTTCGGTGCTGGACCCCGGACTCATTTCACCAGCATTATCACCTTCATCTCATTCAGATGCTAAATAACCTAAGATATTGATAAAGCGTCGTAAAATAACTTACTAAAAATACAGAATGGAAGTGAAATAATCCCTCAGATTGAAAGAGACGTTAGTGTACACTTAAATGAATAGAAAACCTATATTACGTTTTGTGATTAAATGCACGGTGAATTAGAAAATTGAGTTGGAAGTTTCAGCAACTCCACGCTCTCTTCTCGAAACACAGATGTATGAGATCAACGAACTCAGGTCTGTCTCCCTGAATGGACTACCTTCCACTCTCTCTGGCTTGGCTTGAAATTAGTAGTTTTTAAATTAAATTTACACGAAAACTGTCCACGCCATTAAAATACGCCATAGGAATAAATGATCCTTTATTAGGTTTTCTATCGATATGGACAAAAATCACGATTCCACTCTCAATAGTTGCCGAATAAGAGGGTGTTAAACTATACATTTTTCACTAATATGGTACTGGTATTACACATTTTTGTTATATACAACATGAGCTATTTGCTCTGAAAATCTGCAGGGTTATTTCATTTCCACCCTGTATATACTTAAAATTTGTGAAAAGATATAGAATTTTAAAACGTGCCACATTTTCCAAAAAATAAATGCGTAACTCAAAAACTACTTAAGTGACTAGAAATAAAATTTTGCAGCTTGTATACAAATTTCAAGAGTTAAAAAATTATATAAGTTACTCGTTATTATATTATATTGTATTATGTTATATTATATTATATTATATTATATTATATTATATTATATTATATTATATTATATTACATTACATTACATTATATTATATTATATTATATTATATTATATTATATTATATTATATTATATTATATTATATTATATTATATTATATTATTAAAAAGATCTTTGGGGAGGCCGAGACGTAGATGGGAGGATAATATTAAAATGGATTTGAGAGAGGTGGGATATGATAATAGAGACTGGATTAATCTTGCACAGGATAGGGACCGATGGCGGGCTTATGTGAGGGCGGCAATGAACCTTCGGGTTCCTTAAAAGCCATTTGTAAGTAAGTAAGTATATTATATTATATTATATTATATTATATTATATTATATTATATTATATTATATTATATTATATTATATTATAAAATATATAATTTCCACCCATTTCCTCCTTTAAAACAGAAGCAGTGAATGTTTCTCTGTAGTAATTGCACGAGTGCTGTTTCATATTATTGATAATTTCACGAGTCCGAAGGGCAAGTGAAATAATTATGCTATTAAGATGAAACTACGAATGCAATTTAATAATATTATTCAACGAATATAATTAAATAACGTACAGAACCGAATTACTTACGTAAATGATAATAATTATTATAAAACACAGCAATAAGACATTCTTATGTTTCCTTGTAATGAAATTCTGAAAAAAAAAAAAATGCTATCTATCACGGCATATTAAATACTATTGCCAGCTACTCAAGGCGGAAATACGAAACAACAATACTTAACCTCAAAAGTAAGATAAGCTGAAATGTTACATTAACAGAATAAGAACACGAAAAGTTTTTGCAGATATTTATTTATTACCTGAAGTTACAGTTATTGAAAACGTAATTTTCAAAGTTAAATTTTGTTGGCATTTCTTGATTTTCTGTGATTTACACTGAAGTGCACTGGACTGAGCTGGAGGTAGAAAGAGTAGCAGTGGGATGGGTAGAATTTCGTAATTTCTCTACGATCGATGATGTTGTTTACTTATCTACACATAAGGTTTCCATGATGCTTATTGGCGTGACCTGTCATTTTTATTAATTATATATTACATATTAATTTTATTAATCACTGCATATTAATGCGATTACATGTCCAGTATTGTACGAGGCGTTTTATCAGATAAGACGCTTCCTTACAATGCGTCTTATGAAGAAACAACTGTGATTGGTTGATTTTAAGGCGGTTCTGAAACGTTATTGGCCAATATCGTAAAATCATCCTATAACCCTGATTAATCATATTATTATAAACTAGCCGTACCCGTGCGCTCCGCTGCACCTGTTACAAATAAAATAATTACATAATTAAAATAGGACGTTCGATCCAGGGAACATTCGTGTTAGAAGGATAAATCGTGTGTATTTTAACACGATTCAATTGAGCATAGTTAAAATTTGAATTATAAAATAATGGATTGCTAAGCTAACGTACTATTACTGCATACTAAATCAATACACTCTCGTTGTTTGTTACTTCTCTGAGATTAAAATGAGTGTGCACGTAAATATTATTTTAAGAAATACAGAAAACGAATGTACAAAATAGCATAAGAAGCTATTTTAATCTTATCTGTCCTCGATTTACAAAGAAGTTACTGTAATAACATTATAGCATTATGTCCGTCTAGAGAAACTACACTTTCCAATGGTGAAATAATAATTAATTATACAAATCGGTTAATTTAGCTTCCGATATTACTTCCTACAAAAACAGAAACATCCTCTGTACTATGTTTAATAGCTTTCGATTGTTGTTGTCCAAGGCCCCTTATAGACGAAGTCATTTGTTCTTATTTCATTGCACCGTCTTAGATGGCGTTATTTTAATTTTAAAACTCATTTATCTCATTAAATATCAATCCTATCAAACTTTTGTAAAGAGTAAAACTTATCGGAAATCATTTTTAAAGAAACTTTTGTTATGTAACATTTGTTTACAAAAATCAATAATAAGCGAGATATTTCGATTTATTTAATTCAGGCCCCCTTATAACCTCCCTTTTAAATAAAGTATTTTGAATGCCATATAGCCTAAAATCTAAGTTACAACGAACTTAATTTATACTCCAATTGTCATATAAATCGGTTCAGCCATTATCGCGTGAAAAGGTAACAAACATCCAGACAGACATACAAACAAAAATAAAAAAAAAAAGCGATTTTCGGTTTCAGGGTGGTTAATTATATATGTTAGGACCAATTATTTTTGGAAAATCTAAAAGTACCAGACAAATTTCGGCTACAGATTTATTATTAGTATAGATTCTGTGTTTTATGCACATTGAGATTTATGAGGCAAAAATTATTTCATTTTCTTGTTATTTATAGTGTTCAAGGTGGATGTACCGTATTAATATTGCCACTGTTATTCATAAGTATTATATATGTTACACTTCAATAAGTGCCTTTGCCACTTAGACGGTATTATCACAGTCTAGTATATACAGTCACGAAGCTTGAGTTGTGAGGGTACTAGGAACAATAGACTGTGCCGGTGCTATTTCGCATTGTCTGCAATGAGGCGATAGTGGCGAACCTAGTGGTTATCAACTATCTATGGATGCATATTTACTACGTATTGAGCTTCGTGACTGTATATATTACACTGTGGTATTATGCTTTTACCTTTTCCGGCTTACGTCCTGAAAAATATCGGAAGTCAACGAGGTGCCAAATACAGAAAAACCATATCACTTTGTATAAATGTGTGCTTTGTCCAAACCAAAGATACCTATTTGCGTAAATAAGTTTAAAAATTGTTCCAGGAAGAGGAAATTAGGGTAAGGAAACTAGTTTTGGATCTACCTTTGTGAAGTGACGTTATACATGTAATAAAATTATGTAATATTATATTGCAGTGTGCATAATATTTCACAACGTCGTTCATAATATATTATATAATAATGTAAGTTAACATCGTAACATATTTGTTGTAGTGTATATGACACCACTTTATCTATCCAGCAGGAAATATGCGGTAACTCTGATGTCTCTTGTTATTTAGTACTGTTTTCCATTTATTTGTTTCCTATACAGGTTTGACGGAAAAATTAACTTTTTTTGGCTGATATGAGTTTAAGTGTTTTCGCAGATTTTCAGTATTCATCAGAGTATACAGGGTGTTAAAAAAAGTATCCAATATTTTCGGAAGTGCTAGTATGCATCAAAACAAGATAATAATGTCTAATAAACATGGGCTCTACAACACATAGTTTCTGAGGTCTGAACACTTGTTCGTAGGAGCTGCTCAATGTGACGTCCATTCATGGCAATGCATTCCTCTGCCCTTCGGCTTAAGGAATCACGCTCTCTTTGAAATTTGTTTTAATACGTTAATAAGAAACTCCTGATAACGATCCCCAGTTAATCTCTGTGGTAGCATGTATGGCCCTATTAATCTATCGCCAAGAACGCCTGCCCATACGTTGATTGAGAATAGGTGCTGATGCCTTGTTTCTTCAACTGTATGGGGATTTTCATCAGCCCACACTCGCTGATTACGAAAATTCACAACACCATCTCTGCTGAACCCCGCTCATATCCGCAACCAGACTTTTGTTTTCAGTATTCCTTGCGACGTATCATTATTCCATGACAGGGGTGTCAACTACGGTATGATTATCTGATAGTCTGCTGTATTGTAGGGCAGAGAAATGCATTGTCATGAATGGACGTCACATCGAGCACCTCATATGAATAAGTGTTCAGATCTCAGAAAGTATGTGTTGTAGGACCCATGTTTTTTAGACAATTTTTTCTTGTTTTCATGCGTACTATCACCTTCTAAAATATTGGATACTTTTTTAACACCCTGTAGCCTATAAGTATTTTACTGGTCACAGGAGTCAGAAAATAACTGGAAGAATTATCTTAACTAACTTCAGTTACTCACAACAAAATCACCGATTAGAGACAGCAGCACCTTCTCGTGCAGAAATGAAACAGGCAACTAAAGACATGACGCAAAATTTGGCCACTGTAGGTCGATTGCGATATTCGTTACCTGTTTTTATAGAGGTTTTTTGGGGCGATTATCCATTGTTCGTTTGGGTCTTCCATGTTGTGATCAGTCAGCTTGTGTTAGTACTTCCGTGCCATGTCGTATACAGGGTGGGCACAAAGTCTCGTTACCCTCTATAATAAATACTTTAAATATACACAGTATTTACGTAATTCCGGTCATAATACAGATATACATTCACTTTACACTGAATGTGTATCCTAAGTGTACAAAGGATCAGTATGTCCCCCATCAGTTTCCTCACACAAAATAATTCGTCGCCAGGTTCGGTGTGACGTTCGCCTCAGCATTGTGGCAGCGCGTCGCACGGCGTCCTTCAATTCATCATTGGTGTCGTACCGTTCCTGTACAACAATGCTCTTGATGAAACCCCAAGGTGAGGTCAGGGCTGGGAGGTGGGCAGTCGAAAGGAGCTGGTAAGATGGGTGACCCATTATGCCAATTTCTTCCGTGAGTATAGCTCGCTCAAGAAACGATTACCGAAAAGCAATGATGGCGTTGCTGTCTGTTTGACGTGTGTATGTAGGCACGCCGAGGGGGGGAGAGGTGCGGGCCGATGGAAGTACTGTCTCTTCCAAGAAGATGAACAAATGAGGACATCGCTGTGGAAATAAAGAACGTAGCAAGAGAAAAATTCGAAGCTAATTAAAAACCCGAGTCACACGGGGATAGTTTACAGGAGTCAAGTGCTCGAAGCCTCTAAACTTAATGCTATATTTGTGATCACACGGAGACATTAAACTTGAAACCATGCTTGAAAAAAAGCGCGCGTTGAATGTTGTATTCGTAGTGGTGTTTGAATTCTTGTATTCTGTTATAGTTAATAAAAATCAATAGTGAACTGGCGTTTTTAGTTTGGTGAAACTGAAGATGCCACCAGCACATATTCAAGCATGTGTGCAGCTAATTGGCGCCTTGTTATTGTATGAATTACAAAATATTCTTGAAAAAAAAGGAAAAGAGAACATGGGTTAAGAAATGGATTCGTAGAAGAATTATGCACGGCGCATCTAATACTTTGTTGAAAGAATTAGCTGAAGAAGGTCCTGCAGAATACAGGAAACATCTCAGAATGAGTCCTGTTTTAAGGGTTTTTAACTTTTTTCGAACCACTTCTACGTCTATGTTTTCGAAACCTTGTTCCATGAGTTCACTGGCTAGTTTCTGGAATAATAATTCCCGCTTATTTTTGTTGAGGTATTCTTTGTCACGTATATTCCATACAAGTTCATACTTCTCATACACTTCCAAAAACTTTATGATATTGTTTGAATTCCACTTAGGGGCGCTCATTATTAATTTACTTCGACAATAAGCCTAAAACTACAAACTTTCTACTTGCCAAGTTGCTACAAGTTCGCATTCACACGGGGAAGTAGTGGAGTCAAGTTGGTCACATGACGGGAAAGTGGACACAAAAGTTGACGAGTCGTCAACTCAAATTCTGCTTGACCGCCAAGTCACAACTTGACTGTCTCGACCATATCACACGGGGAAAGTTGAAGGAAAGTCGACTTGCTCCACGCACTTGACTCCTGTAAGCTATCCCCGTGTGAATTAGCCTAAACGCGCAACATATGTTTACGAATGAAATAATAATACTGTGCGATACAAGACACGTATTCACATGCAATGGAACAAACTAAAGTCATAATGTATTCTATCACAACGCAAAACTGATTCTATCGTTGTCATTTCTCTTCCGACTGTACTCTTGAATATCATTCAAGCTATCTCGTGACCTTTCCTGTCGCCCGCTCTTCCTTATCGCAGTGTTTGATTCGCATTCCTTCCGTCGGTAATCCGTGCTTGCGAGACCTATACCTCAATGAGGTGTTTCCACAACGCTGGATTGGCTATGGGTCACCCATCTTACCAGCACCTCTCGATGTCCTGTCTAGATGTGCCCAAAAGGTATGTGTTTTAGGGAATTCGCCCTCAAACGTCCTAGAGCAAATGTGACAACACTGCCGAACGAGAGGTGTGGAAAGGAACCGGTAGATTTGAAGCCCGCAGTACTGTCCCATGTACAGTGATTGTTTTTGTGAAATTGTTTGAATTGTACGTTCTAATTAAAGTAACAAAAATTCCCTTGCATTTTCCTTTTTCGTTTGAAACGAGAGTTGAAATCAGGGAAGTATGATAGGACCATCCTGTATCGTCAATAGTAGGAAAGTGACGTCAAATAAAAGTAACAATTACGTTACGTCATAATCTTAACTTGGAAGTACGTTTATGTAGTGCAGCGGTGACCAAAGCGGGTGTCGTCATTACATCCTGTAATCACATACATTGAAACGGGTACGAGGAGTTTCCTGTATATTGCTGTGTTCCATTCACGTACTGAAGGCAAGCAGTGGCGGTATCATGTCGCTCTACAAACTCTGTCTCTACAAGCAGTAAGAAGTCCACACCTGTGGAGTATCGGTCAGCGCGTCTGGCCGCGAAACCAGGTGGCCCGGGTTCGAATCCTTGTCGGGGGAAGTTACCTGGTTGAGGTTTTTCCGGGGTTTTTCCTCAACCCAATACGACTAAATGCTGGGTAACTTTCGGTGCTGAAACCCGGACTCATTTCACCGGCATTATCACCTTCATTTCATTCAGACGCTAAATAACCTAGATGTTGATACAGCGTCGTAAAATAACCCAATAAAATAAAAAAATAAAATAAAGCAGTAAGAAAGAGGTGGTTTCGTAAAGAATGAGAAGGAGAACTTTTTTGTTGTTCTGTCGGAGAAAATATAACATGTTTACTTTGTTCAACCGTTCAATTAGGAGTATATAGAAACATTAATTTCCACGCTGAATAATGTATTATTATTATTATTATTATTATTATTATTATTATTACTGACCACTAAGTATGTTTTTCTATAATTCTTCTGTATGTGCATGAAAATACATGTTTTTAGATCTTCTCCGTAGAAGGATAAAATTATTAGGTTTTATCTCAATTTTAATTTTCTTTATCTTTACATGTGGGTAACTATTTATTAGTTATTCATTTAATAATAATATTTTATAAAAACTGATTCAATATTATGTGCCATCGAACTGATGGGATTTGAAATATCTCGTGCTCTGAAGTCTTTTAATAGAACAGAATTCCTCAAAAGAGTAATGATAAAAATAGCTTAAATAACTTGTCCATAAGAAGTTTTTAATTTTGAAAAAATACGAATTTCCCGTCCAAGTATCGAGAGAAGAATTTATAAAATTCCTGATTATATTCAAGAGCAAGTTTAAAAAAGAAGCAAGAAAAATCGTATATTATTCACTGGCTCTAGATGACAGCAGTGACATTACTGATACAGCAAGGCTTGAGATTTTATCTGTGGGATTGATCGAGATGTTAGTACAGGAACCACCACTGGTTGTAGTTTTCATGCCAAGTACCTTTCCTTTCCTTTCCAAGTAGGTCAGTTTCTATCTGATACTTTTCCAATTCACTGCGGGCTAAAGCAGGGAGATGCACTATCACCTTTACTTTTTAACTTCGCTTTAGAATATGCCATTAGGAAAGTTCAGGATAACAGACAGGGTTTGGAATTGAACGGGATACATCAGCTTCTTGTCTATGCAGATGACGTGAATGTGTTAGGAGAAAATCCACAAACGATTAGGGAAAACACGGAAATTTTACTTGAAGCAAGTAAAGCCATCGGTTTGGAAGTAAATCCCGAAAAGACAAAGTATATCATTATGTCTCGTGACCAGAATATTGTACGAAATGGAAATATAAAAATTGGAGATTTATCCTTCGAAGAGGTGGAAAAATTCAAATATCTTGGAGCAACAGTAACAAATATAAATGACACTCGGGAGGAAATTAAACGCAGAATAAATATAGGAAATGCCTGTTATTATTCGGTTGAGAAGCTTTTATCATCCAGTCTGCTGTCCAAAAATCTGAAAGTTAGAATTTATAAAACAGTTATATTACCGGTTGTTCTGTATGGTTGTGAAACTTGGACTCTCACTCTGAGAGAGGAACATAGGTTAAGGGTGTTTGAGAATAAGGCGCTTAGGAAAATATTTGGGGCTAAGCGGGATGAAGTTAGGCCTACAGGAGAATGGAGAAAGTTACACAACGCAGAAC
The DNA here is from genome assembly GCF_040183065.1 of Periplaneta americana. Classification (NCBI taxonomy): domain Eukaryota; kingdom Metazoa; phylum Arthropoda; class Insecta; order Blattodea; family Blattidae; genus Periplaneta; species Periplaneta americana. The sequence goes on from NC_091132.1 coordinate 13,481,108, forward strand.
TGCACGCATTGTATTCTTCACCTGACATAATTAGGAACTTAAAATCCAGACGTTTGAGGTGGGCAGGGCATGTAGCACGTATGGGCGAATCCAGAAATGCATATAGAGTGTTAGTTGGGAGACCGGAGGGAAAAAGACCTTTAGGGAGGCCGAGACGTAGATGGGAAGATAATATTAAAATGGATTTGAGGGAGGTGGGGTATGATGATAGAGACTGGATTAATCTTGCACAGGATAGGGACCGCTGGCGGGCTTATGTGAGGGCGGCAATGAACCTTCGGGTTCCTTAAAAGCCATTTGTAAGTAAGTAAGTACCTTTCCTACGTCTCCTTACTTCATAGGCTGTCTGTCGCATGTAATCACTGCAGCTCGAGTTTTGGTCACCGCTGATGTAGTGTCATTTCTTATATTTTAACACAACGATATCAGTGATGTTGATTACAATACTGATTGCCCGACTAGTTTTTCTTTTTACTTTAAAAAATGCGTTGTAGTTGAAGTGAACCTTCTCCAGATAATGTAGTTATTACAGCTCAGTGGGAAGGTTTGTTTTGTTGATGGAACACTTCCGGGTCCTGCTGTTATTTACGATACGCCATTTGACGGGTGTATATTAAGGAAAGTGGTCCTAACAGGAAAAACAAAGGACGTAACTTGACGAGACTATTTTGTTACTGTTTGAAAATCATTGGCGTAGTTTCCAAGTTCATAGCACTATTTCCATAAATACGTCACGTACTGGAACTATCGCAGTAAATCAGCTATAAATTGTTTTTGTTAAACAATTGCAGCTTTCAATGCCTTTGTATAGTGAAGGGTTGTTTTGAAATGTGTCTGTGAAGAGATAGTAACTTCAGACATTGAAATTCCTCATCGCATGTCAGCTGTCAACTGGTGGGTGTCCCCGTAACATCAGCTGTCCGTCAGAAACTGATATTTTATCACTGTCACTCGAGAGGGCCATGAAATACCAAACAACAATAAATTTATGTGCAGATTTCTCGAAATGCACTCTATTTCCTCTCAGTATTATTCGATCTTGAGCTATATCTAGAAATGGCTTGGCTTGACTCTCTGAGCATATGTAGGAAGTTCGTACTAAAACAGTAGATTTCAGTTGAGTACAGCGAGGAGTATAGATGTCACCCGCGCCTCGCCCTGCCTCCGCTCGCTACAGACGATACGCAGTTCACATAAACAACGCATAGCATCATTCTGTGGAGCTGTGTACAGTCGTGAATAGTTTGAAGAATATTGTTAATCTATACTAATAATAAATCTGTAGCCGAAATTTTTCTGGTAATTTTCGATTTTCCAAAAATAATTGGTCCTAACACACATAATTAACCACCCTGAAACCGAAAATCGATTTTTTTTAATTTTTGTTTGTATGTCTGTCTGTCTGGATGTTTGTTACCTTTTCACGCGATAATGGCTGAACCGATTTATATGAAAATTGGAATATACATTAAGTTCGTTGTAACTTAGATTTTAGGCTATATGGCATTCAAAATACATTATTTAAAAGGGGGGTTATAAGGGGGCCTGAATTAAATAAATCGAAATATCTCGCTTATTATTGATTTTTGTAAACAATATTACATAACAAAAGTTTCTTTAAACATGATTTCCGATAAGTTTTACTCTTTGCAAAAGTTTGATAGGACTGATATTTAATGAGATAAATGAGTTTTCAAATTAAAATAACGCCATCTAAGGCGGTGCAATGAAATAAGAAAAAATGACTTCGTCTATAAAGGGCCTTGGACAACAGCAATCGAAAGATATTAAACATGGCCTACAGAGAATTTTTTACTAGGTTATTTTACGACGCTTTATCAACAGCTTAAGTTATTTAGCGTCTGAATGAGACGAAGGTGATAATGCCGGTGAAATGAGTCCGGGGTCCAGCACCGAAAGTTACCCAGCATTTGCTCATATTGGGTTGAGGAAAAACCCCGGAAAAGACCTCAACCAGGTAACTTGCCCCGACCGGAATCGAACCCGGGCCACCTGGTTTCGCGGCCAGACGTGCTAGCCGTTACTCCACAGGCGTGGACCCTATAGATAATGTTTCTGTGTTTGTATGTAGTAATATCGGATGCTAAATTAACCGATTTGTATAATTAATTATTATTTCACCATTGGAAAGTGGACATAATGCTATGGTGTTATTACAGTAACTTCTGAGTGAATCGAGGACAGGTAAGATTAAAATTACTTCTTATGCACAGAAAACTTAATATTCATTAAACTATGGTTGCATGTAATAACAAATAAGGAACATGTTAAAGGAATTGTCATTCCACCAAATGAGTGCTCTCTGGACCAAAATGATCGCATTTTAATTATTTAAATACAATTTAAATTAAGTAACATATTAAACGATTTATCCTTATATCAAACACGAATGTTCCCTGGATCAAACGTCCTATTTTAATTATGTAATTACTTTATATTTATTTCTAAAAGGTGCAGCGGAGCGCACGGGTACGGCTAGTATAAAATAATTGTATTCCAATGGATACCATCCCATTGTGGAATCCTTGGAAACGAGAATTCGGATGCTTTAGCAAAAAAAGGGCAGCACTGCTACTGGCAGACCTGTTACTAAATCTATGTATTACTCTGTGAAAAGATTTATAAATCTACATATTTAGACTTCAACAAACAAAATTTGATAACACAATCTCAAGGGAAAAAATGGAACTCTCTGCATCATAATTCACAGTTAATTCCCGATTTACCACGAAAATCGTCTGTAGCTGCATTTAGATTGGCAACAGGCCATGATTGTTTGGCTAAACACCTGCATGGAATTGGAATATATCAGTCCCCTAACTGCCCATTGTGCAACTCAAACCAAGAAATGGATTCGAAACACCTCAAAATCCTTGCTTCAGTGGCGGGCCATGATAATATCTTTGATAAATATTGGAGTGCAAGAGGTCAAATTACTTTATTGTCAAACGCCTGGTATTAGAAAACAACAACAACAACAGAATATTGTTAATTTATATTAATATTTTAGATTTTGAACAAAGTGAACTATTCTGTTATTATTATTGTATTATTTACGTAATGTCAATATAATGCAGAATTCCAAAATAGTAAACATCTGTTATGAAATAATTATCCAAACAGCAATGTGTAACACGTTTATTTTTTCTTCGTTAAATGTTTATTGTAAGACAAGTTTATTTACCAGCCGTCAATACTTATTTGTTTTTGTTTTTCCCAACAACACAATAACAATTTTACATAATAACGTCTATGTAAGTTTGTTTTCTTTACCATTGGGAGCATTGAAATAACACCTTATATTATAAATTGGGTGGAACATCATAATAGACAAAATAGTTTTATTATGTCCTTCAACAAAATAACCATATACCTATTCCTTATTGAAGCTGCATCTGGATATGTTCACGTTCTGTTGACTAAACAGAAAGAATCGTTTCGACCATCAATTGCATTGTTGTCTGGAGACTAGGCCTCGTGGAATGAGAAAGCGATTATGAAGCAGTTAACGAGAAGGCTCCGCCTTGTTAAATTTAAATACGGGGAGTATGAAGACTGAAATAGTGTAGAGATGGGTAAAAAATAACACAACAGTTATTTTGGAACTGTTCCGGTCTCGGAAGTGTTGCAAAAATGAACAGTAGGTCGGAACCTCCTGTTCCGAAATAACAGTGTTCCGACTCCGAGCTGCTCACTTGCCCAGCTGTTGCGGGCTCGCAGTACCGCGTGGCACAAGGTATGTTCCGACTCCCTCGGAACTGTTGCAAAAATGAACAGTAGGTCGGAACCTCCTGTTCCGAAATAACAGTGTTCCGACTCCGAGCTGCTCACTTGCCCAGCTGTTGCGGGCTCGCAGTACCGCGTTGCACAAGGTATGTTCCGACTCCGAGATAACAGTCGGAACGTCGGAGCTTGTTCCGATGAACCAACGACAGCTGCAGTTACACTGTACTTGAAACTCTCACGTGGTTGGAAGGGGGGCGCATGGCATTGAAATCCTTGCGGTGGCGCGAACTTTAATATCAACATTTGTAAGACTGGCCAATCATCTGTAATGTTATAGTAAGTATTCAATAATCTGTAATATTGATTCCCGCTTTATGGTTTATTTCACCATTAGTTGACTAATTCTGTTTTATAAACATTCTACAAAGTCATAAAGTACGCATACTATTATTAATTCATTGATCAGCTGATTCTATACAAAGGTTAAGGTCGTAAATGGTAATGAGTGGTTTAGTTACAATGTCTGTATGTCGTTTGTTGAGGTTAAGTCTGACAAGCACAAGTTTTTGTGCTATCTTCTCTGTTATCAAAGAACGACAAAAATGTTGTAGCATTATTTGTTGGAAACTACCCATATAAGTACTGATTTGGAGAGCGAGGTTTAATGCGAAGTTTAAATTACACTTTGGTAAAGATGCGATTCCAACATTTTACTAACCCACTGCGGGGTTTCCAGGTTTCAGTACTGCCAGTATATATCTTTTTTATTTATGAAATTGTAATATTTATTATTATTATTATTATTATTATTATTATTATTATTATTATTATTATTATTATAACTGTGCATTAAGAAAAGTAAAATTAAAAATTAATGATTTGTTTTTTTTATTATGTAATAGAGAGAACAGAAATTACATACCATATGTTTTAAATGTTATGTTATTTTTTTTAGTTGGCTACCATGTCTTTATAACTTTATGTACGAAAACAAAGTGTTGTATTCTGTCCTTGTAGTCAACAGCTGTGTAATTACTAACATTAAGCTTTTGAGTTCTGTCCGCATGCACAGCAATTTTCCAAAATCGATTCGAATGTGCATTGCAGTGCCATCTATAGATAAGAATGTGTACTATGTCATGCCTATGAGTGCTCCAGTTTGAGCTGCATGGTGTTATTTGTCTATGGTGAAGAGGGAGGGTACTGTACCGTTCGTTTGAACGACTCAACGACTCCGACTCATCACCACTGGTGACTATTATTTCGGAACTGTTATTTGGAACATAGTATTTTTTCGGAACCGGAACCGTCGGAACTGTTCCGGGAAAAGAACAACTTCGCCCATCACTAAAATAGTGCATTTAACATAGTCTAATTCTAAAGTAGGCCTACTTGACTGTGGTATTAATTTGCAAATGAATAAAGTTTTCGTTAATGATATTATTATTCATTACAATTTCAAACAATTCATTGGCGTCATATTGATGTGTGAATCATTTCGACTATCAATTGCATTGTTGTCTGCAGACTAGGCCTCATGGATTGAGGAAGCGATTATGAAGTAGTTAACGAGAAGGCTCCGCTTTGTTAAATTTAAATGCGGCCAGTATGAAGACAGACATGAAAAGAATTTGTTTTTCCAAAACTTAAACTACCTTACAATGTCAACCATACTCACAATAACAATCACGAACAGCATAAATATTTCATGCAATTCCCTACCATTCTTTATATCGATTGATTCATTTATATGAGGGATCGTGATTGTATTAACCTTTACAAAGATGTTTCCCCCACTACTTACACCGGTTGATTATGCTGAAGCACGCTGTGTATCCAAGGTCATGTAGACAATTCCATATGCCCCTGAACTAGCTTTCCCCTTATATTCTACAGGTGATTGGAGAAATGCTGATGAATACATAATATGAATGGAATATTGATTGAACGATATTGATGTTTATATTATGGATACTGTAGAACGCAAAGAACCCCCAACTGTGACCTTGTCCGCCACAAGTATTATTTATTTATTTAATCCGACAGGATTAGGGCCATAAGGCCTTCTCTTCCATCCTACCAGATAGCACACACAAAAACAAAAAACATACAAACAGTGATGAAAATAATACAAAGAGGCATTTGAAGAGTCTTCTTTCTTTAAGTGGGTTCCAAGACAACAATTCTAGTGACGATGTTACATGATCGAATTTTCTAATTTTACAAACGAAATGAAAGCAGATATTGTGAACACGCTGTAGTCTATAAGCAAGATCACTATTTAGATTCGTGAATAGAGAATCGCAATAATCGAAGTGGAGCATCACTAAAGTTTGGATGAGATTCTTTTTGAGACTGAGAGGTAAAACGTTGGTTATGTGTTTGAGGGAATGAATTGTAGAAAAAGTTTTATGCTCGATCATGTCGAAGTGTAGTAATTATACACCTGGTAGCAGCCCTTTAATGGATCTCATTAAAGTACACCTATTCATTAAAGCTCAGGTGTTCCACCAATCAGAAACACCATTGTAGCAATATGAAAGCGCAAGTATCGATTATTCTCGGATATGCAATCGAAAGACAACTAGCGAAACGTCACGGAGGCTGGAAATCCAATACTGTCGCAGAAGGTTATGTTCTGTTACTATAATAATTAGCGTTAATTGTAAATAATATTCAAATAAATTCAATTTGTCATCTCGTTTTTCAATGTCTAAATCAATTTCAAGGTTATATCAAGATTAATGTTTATTTTACTCTCTAGATTATATCAAGGTCAATGACATTTGTTTCTCGGAAAAAATCAATACCTTCGCGTCTGCGCACATCTCACAATTCACGACATATTGTACAAGGTCAGTTCTGCTCCCCAGTCAGATAAGAATAACATGAATACTTATGAATAATTTCAAGTTATAAATATGGTCGAGCATAAAAAGTCGTACGAAACTTGACTATAATGGTAATTGAGACGCTCGTATGAAAATTATGAAACTCGCTTGCGCTCGTTTCATAAACATACTAGCGTCTTAATTACTACCATTATAGGCTCGTTGTATAATGTACTATTCTTACATATGTAGGTCACGACCGAAAATTTAAATTTGAATCTAGATATATTCCTAAATTTTAACCTGTTTTACTATATGTAATTGTGGTATTATTTACTTTTGTATTTGCTACAGTGGCTAGACTTATTTTGTTTAATGCTCGTTGCTAGGTCATTATTATGGCTTGTGATTTGTTTGGATTTAGTCTGAGTCCAGATTTACTCAGAATTTTTCAATTAAAGTCCCCTGGCCCATCCGGGACTCGACCCCGGGACGCCTAACAGCCTGACGGGTTACACCATTCATGGAGGATGAATGGTCTTCTATCTGAAGAACCTTTTGAGTGACAAATAGATTCAGAGACAGATAGCAGATCGTGTGTGTGTTCTGAAAGGTAATTTGTCGATGGACGTTGCGTCCAAGGTTGCTGGCGACTTCTCGGTTCCTGTAAAAACGGCATCGCGTGTGTCAACTGTGAGACTTTTAAATAAGGAAGTCCACCCTCTTCCAAATTGGTCTGCGTCCAGATCGGTGGGAAAGACACAATGGCTCCTCTAACGAGGTTTGTTTCAAGGAGTCTCAGCTTTATTACACGTCACGAATATCGATGTGCTCACTGCGTCCTTGAATCTTCTTATTGAGGTTGTTTAGTGATTACAACACCAGACCCACTCCGAATAATCGAGACGCCGGATTTCTGCTGAGCAGCGACGCAAAACTGAAAAGGAGAGGAAGTTCGTAGATTCCACTCATCAGCGTACACCTTCGCTGTTCACACGGAAGTAAGCCCTGGTTCACTTTGTATACATTATCTTCCATTGATTGATTTACGACGACTGGAATCCGGATGGATTCTCAGATCATTAGGCGCACTGTACGCCCTATTTACGATGTTTACTGAAGTCCGACGGAATGCCTGGATGGCATTCGTGAATCCGACTCTGACAGGCGTGCCATATTCCCTGGGCCCTGCAGGTAAAGTCCCCCATTATCTACTAACGAGCTCGAACCCAGAGTCCGGAATTTATTATTTATTTATGTATTTCATACTTATTTATTATTTACTTACTTATTCATTTACTTGTTTATTTATTTAGTTATTTATTTATATACTTATTCATTTACTTAGTTATGTATTTATTATGTGATTATGTATTTAATTATTTATTTATTCATTACTCATTTATTTACTTAGTTATTTATGTATTTATTTATTTATTCATTTACTTATTTATTTACTTTTTCGTTTATTATTTATTTACTTATTTATTTATTTATTTACTTATTCATTTGGTTATTTATTTATGTACTTATTCATTTACTTAGTTGTTTATTTATTTATTTACTTATTCATTTACTTATTTATTTATTTATTTATTTACTTATTCGTTTACTTGTTTATTTATTTATTTAGTTATGTACTTATTCATTTACTTATTTATTTACTTAGTTATTTATGTATTTATATATTTATTCATTTACTTACTTATTCGTTTATTATTTATTTACTTAGTTATTTATTTATTACTTATTCATTTATTTACTTATTTATTTTCTTATTTGTTTACTTAATTATTTACTTATTTATTATTCATTTATTTATTTATTTTCTTATTTATTTATTTATTTATTTATTTATTTATTTATTTATTTATTTATTTATTACTTATTCATTTATTTACTTATTTGTTTTTGTTTGATTTATTGATTTATTTATTTATTTACTTAATTATTTACTTATTTATTATTCATTTATTTACTTATTTATTACTTATTCATTTATTTATTTATTTTCTTATTTATTTATTACTTATTCATTTATTTACTTATTTATTTTCTTATTTGTTTACTTAATTATTTACTTATTTATTATTCATTTATTTATTTACTTATTTATTACTTATTCATTTATTTATTTATTTATTTATTTACTTATTTATTTATTTATCTATTTATTTATTTATTTATTTATTACTTATTCATTTATTTACTTATTTGTTTTTGTTTGATTTATTGATTTATTTATATATTTATTTATTTGTTTACTTAATTATTTACTTATTTATTATTCATTTATTTATTTACTTATTTATTACTTATTCATTTATTTATTTATTTTCTTATTTATTTATTTATCTATTTATTTATTTATTACTTATTCATTTATTTACTTATTTGTTTTTGTTTGATTTATTGATTGATTGATTGATTGATTGATTGATTTATTTATTTATTTATTTATTTATTTAATAGGACTGGACTCTGGATGGATCCTTAGATCGTTAGGCCCTTTGTACGCTCTATTTACGATGTTTACTGAAGTCCGACGGAATGCCTGGATGGCATTCGTGAATCCGACTCTGACAGGCGCGCTTTATATCCTGGGCCCTGCAAGTAAAATCCCCCATTATCTACTGACGAGCTCGAACCTAGAGTCCGGAATCCTGAGCCCCAAGCCCTTAGAATCTAGATCAGCATCGGAAACTCATGCATGTATGCAAACATAGTACATACATTGATACATTTTCTCAGTCTGTGTTCTATGTTTTTCGTACTCAGTTTAACATACTTGGAGTGTTATGTATTTTCTCACATCCGGTTTCGATGCGCTCTCTAAAAACATTTTCAGATCATAAGCGGAGACTAAGAGTAAGGCAGAAAATAGGAAATATTAGAGAATGCTGGGTTTGCAGTGAAATACTTGCCCATGGGCAGAACACTAATGTATGTATTCAGAACCGTGTGCGCAGAAATCATTGACTGTGTTTCGTCTTGTGTTACCCCGGGATTCCGCTTCAGTTGCACGGGCTATTATAATCATGTGCCTTGATCACTCTAGCATGCAAATGAATCTCCAACTTATTCCACGACTTAAGAGATATTGCATCAGCTTCAGCTATTATGTAACGTGTAATGAAATTGTGGGGATTTCTTATCGTTAGCCAGTATCCTAGTACAAACCCAGTGTGCAAGAAAAGAGGAGTTTTAAATTAGTTTTGCGTGCATTTGTGCAACTCGATGTGTTAAGTTCACATCTCTGTAATATATCGTGGTTCAAATTTCTATTCATTTAAATCTCTCATTTTTTTTATTTAAAACGTTCATTATTAAGGGGACATTCAACTATATTTTGGAACTTTTTTCCTATTTGACCAGTCTTTTTCAAATTTTGAGAAAAAGTTTAATATACACATGGAAAGTAACATGCAAAATCTCAGCTCATTAGATCCAATACTTTTCAAAATAAAAAATATTTCAATTTTTAACCAATCATTAATTGAAATATCACTTTTAATTATCATTTTTTATTTTTTGGCTTTGTGTATTTGACTGTGACTTCTCAATGAATAGGGGAAGAATTCTGCGTATTGATTTAGTTCTGTCACGTAAATTAGTGTAGAAATTTAATTTTTCATTTCTATGACACTTTTTCTCCAATTTTTAAGTTGAGTGTCCCCTTAACTATATGAAGTTTAAAACTTATGTATTTTTGTGAAATAATCTCTTCGGAAAGCAAAGTGCAATTGAATCCTCCAATGTTAAAAAGAACTAAGTCAAAAAATACAACTTTTCAGGAGACAGAAAAAACATTGCCACTTTGAGTTTATTTGGCAAAACAAAGTATTGTTTTGTTATATTATTAGGGGCCCATTAAACACATTTTTTGACTACTCTAACTGTTAAACACCCCTAATGTTTCCGAACTTATATAACATTTTAAAACCACGAGAAAAGTGAAAATGCATTATTTTGACTTAGTTCCTTTTAACATTGGAGGATTCATCTAAAAGGGAAAATTATATATCAGGCTTTCATTTCGAAACTTCCCAGTCTAAATAACTACTTAATTTCGACAAAAAGAACCACGCCAATTTAAGGTATTGAAATTAAAGTTTAAAACCAGAATGTTAATTGCATTTCAGGTTTATCGCCCTCAAATCTCCAGCCCCCTTTGTAATTTAAAACGGCACCCCTTCATTTTGATACTTGATTTAAAATAGTATTCAATTGTTTATACATCTCATTCATTTGTTTCACATATTTTATTTTCTATCGTCGCCTGGCAACCTGGATTGTTGTTATTGTTGATTAGAGTTGAAGAGAATAAAATTGCACAAAATAATGTTGATTGTCATTTCAGATAGTAACACAAACTAATATTAAGGAATATTATGGTTGTGTATTATAAACGTATTCTTTAAAAAATTTAAAACGGGATAAAGGATAATAAAAGCCTAGGTTTGGATTTACGTTACTTATGTATGGTTTTAACATTATGGCAATGCTATGTAGAGGGGTTCCGAAATAGGCTGTATTACTGTACAGCTAACAATGGATCACATTTTGAACATTTAATTTAGTAAATTTAATTTATTAAATTCATAATCATTGTTGTGATTATTTGAAGCTTTCCTACAACAAATTTCTTGATTTTCGTGATGACATTATCGAAAGGGGAAAGAATTGATATGATTCTTCATTCTGGTGGGTTAAGGTACAGAAATGTTGCAAGGTGCAGATAAAATAATGGTTTGGTGTGGAATTTGGGGAAATTGTATTGTTGGACCGTATTTTATTGAGGAGAACCTGAGTGCCATTTCTTATTTGAACATGTTGCAAGAAAACATCTTTCCTGATTTACTAAACGGAGAAGGTGAATTCCCATCTTTTTTCAACAAGATGGCGCTCCACTCCACTATCATCTTACTGTTCGAAATTATCTGGACGAACAGTTCCCTGGACAATGGATTGGTCGGCGTGGACCAGTAGAATGGCCGGCCAGGTCTCCAGATTTAACACCCCTTGATTTTTTTTTTCTTTTGGGGTTACATAAAGAGCTGGTATATGAAGAGAAAATTGAGAATGTGGAACATTTAAAGAACCGTATCATTGAAGCCTGTGCTAAAGTCACTCCTGAAATGCTACAAAATGTTCTCTCTGACTACAAAATCTGTGCATCGTCGAAAATGGACAACATATTGAGCACATTTTGTAGAATTTTCTTTTTGTGTCATTGTGACAGTTATCATTTAATGAATTGAAAACGATTAGAGATATCTTAAAACAGATTGCACCATTGTTAACGCATTGAAACTGTCACAGGTTAACCAAACAGTAAAGCAGGAAAAGTTAATTACCAGAATTGCATAAAAATACCTTTTCTAAACCCTCCTTAGTACTGTACCATGTTACAAAATATCTGTAGATGCAGTAACTAATGTTTGTCATTAAGACAGTTATCTTTAAATAATTTGAAAACGATTAGAGATATCTGAAAACAGATTGCACCATTGTTAATGCATTGAAACTGTTACAGGTTAACCAAACAGTAGCAGGAAAAGTTAATTACCAGAATTGCATTAAAATACCTTCTTCAAACCCTCCTTAGTACTGTACCATGTTACAAAATATCTGTAGATGCAGTAACTAATGTTTGTGTCATTATGACAGTTATCTTTAAATAATTTGAAAACGATTAGAGATATCTGAAAACAGATTGCACCATTGTTAATGCATTGAAACTGTCACAGATTAACCAAACAGTAGCAGGAAAAGTTAATTACCAGAATTGCATAAAAATACCTTTTCTAAACCCTCCTTAGTACTGTACCATGTTACAAAATATCTGTAGATGCAGTAACTAATGTTTGTGTCATTATGACAGTTATCTTTAAATAATTTGAAAACGATTAGAGATATCTGAAAACAGATTGCACCATTGTTAATGCATTGAAACTGTCACAGATTAACCAAACAGTAGCAGGAAAAGTTAATTACCAGAATTGCATAAAAATACCTTTTCTAAACCCTCCTTAGTACTGTACCATGTTACAAAATATCTGTAGATGCAGTAACTAATGTTTGTGTCATTAAGACAGTTATCTTTAAATAATTTGAAAACGATTAGAGATATCTGAAAACAGGTTGCACCATTGTTAATGCATTGAAACTGTTACAGGTTAACCAAACAGTAGCAGGAAAAGTTAATTACCAGAATTGCATTAAAATACCTTCTTCAAACCCTCCTTAGTACTGTACCATGTTACAAAATATCTGTAGATGCAGTAACTAATGTTTGTGTCATTAAGACAGTTATCTTTAAATAATTTGAAAACGATTAGAGATATCTGAAAACAGGTTGCACCATTGTTAATGCATTGAAACTGTTACAGGTTAACTAAACAGTAGCAGGAAAAGTTAATTACCAGAATTGCATTAAAATACCTTCTTCAAACCCTCCTTAGTACTGTACCATGTTACAAAATATCTGTAGATGCAGTAACTAAGGTTTGTGTCATTATGACAGTTATCTTTAAATAATTTGAAAACGATTAGAGATATCTGAAAACAGATTGCACCATTGTTAATGCATTGAAACTGTTACAGGTTAACTAAACAGTAGCAGGAAAAGTTAATTACCAGAATTGCATTAAAATACCTTCTTCAAACCCTCCTTAGTACTGTACCATGTTACAAAATATCTGTAGATGCAGTAACTAATGTTTGTGTCATTATGACAATTATCTTTAAATAACTTTAAAATGTTTAGAGGTATCTCAAAACGGATTGCACCATTTTTTTTCAGAAAATTTCACATAATTTTCAGCATCTACATGACCCCTTTTTCATTTAAAATTTCAAAGTTGAATCCAAAATGGCGGCTTTTGAGATAGCTGAGGGCTAGAATCGAATGTGTCACTGGTAGAGCACTTGGTCTTACAAATATAGGTAACATCTAAAGTAATGAAAATCAAGCATATGGAAGGTATTTATTTGGTTCCATACTTTTGATTCATTCTGTATATGTCATGTCTATATTAATCGATTTCTGCTCATTTTCATATAACTGCAAAAGCAAGCGTTAATTTTGTGTATTTGCTTCATAATGACATGATCTTTAAGTAAATCTTGATCCTGGATTAATTTTATCTCGTCACGATGATGGAGGCGCAATTTAATTTCAGGTAGAAATAAGAAAAGCCTCGAGTAAACAAATGAAAGAAGATTCATCGTTACGGTAACGAAATAAGACCTGCAATACCTAATAAATGTTTCATTCATTTAGAAATGTGTACGCTCAGTCTTTGCATTGTTTACTCACCTTGGTTACAGAGATCATGTCTAAGAGTCATGCATAACAAATATTACATCAAAAACTTTTATCTCCCATTGCACAGGGCAGAAAAATAAAGATCGCATAGATGATAAAATTTTAGCGTCTTATAATTACATATTCGGTTTCAACCGCCTTTAATATCAGAAAAAAAATACGAAATTAGCAGTTGCTGAAAACAATGAGGACATTTTCACATGTAAAGAAACATTTCTTTTATTTTTAATTGTAGGTACGTTGAATTACAGTTCATCCAGTGAAAATTTGGTGGTGCAATGTCAGGGACACCTACCACCTATGAGAATCTAGTATTGGTCGAAAGAAAAAGTAAAATTTACTATCTCTCAACATAAATTTTTACACTTCATTAACAATACTTTCAACATTTGCGTAGTCCAGCTCTATGGAGTAACGGTTAGCCAGCCTGACTGTGAAACGAGAGGGCCCGGGTTCAAACTCTGGTTGGGACAAGTTACCTGGTTGACATTTTCTACCCATTAAGAGAAAATGGTGAAACACTTTCATCTCACTCAGATGCTAGATAACCAGAGCAGTTGATAATGAGTCGTAAAATAACCAAATAAAAACACTTCTATACAATAAAATCATATAAAATAAAATGTTACTTACTTACAAATAGCCTTTATATAAACCGGAGGTTCATTGCCGCCCTCACATAAGCCCGCCATCGGTTCCTATCCTGAGCCAGATTAATCCAGTCCCTACCATCAAATCCCACCTCCCTCATATTCATTTTAATACTATCCTCCCATCTACGTCTCGGCCTCCCCAAAGGTCATTTTTTCTCAGGTCTTCTAACTAACACTCTATATGCATTTCTGGATTCGCCCATAGGCCTACGTCCTAATGCCGTGCCCATCTCAAACGTCTGGATTTAATGTTCCTAATTATGTCAGATGAAGAATACAATGCTTGCAGATCTGCGTTGTGTAACTTTCTCCATTCCCCTGTAATTTCATCCCTTTTAGCCCCAATTTTTTTCTAAACACCTTACTCTCGAACACCCTCAACCTCTGTTCCTTTCTCAAAGTGAGAGTTCAATTTTCACAACCATACAGAACAACCGGTAATATAACTGTTTTATAAATTCTAACTTTAATTCCATGAAAATTTTAGAATCTGTTTTCTCACATTTTTTTTTCAGCACATTTCGTCAGGTTCGAAGTAGGAACATGACATTTTTACTGCACTTTCTGTGTATTGTATGGTTAACAAAACAGCATATGGGTTTTATGATTAAGTGAATACTTTTTTAAATAAGAAATAAAATAATTTTAGTAACAAGAAAAGTGTATATTTTTACGTATGCAGTTGTTATACAATTTTTTCCGCCTTTTGTAGTAAAGATATAGGAAAACTAATGCGTGATGTTTTTTCTAATATACCACAGGTCTTGAAAAACAATTTCAAACATTTTGCTGAAAAATTGAGCGACACGTCATTTCGTTTTGAATTACGCAAATTTTGCGAAATGTTTTTTATTAACTCAGAAACTAATTTGAATAATTTCGAGGGAAAAATTGTTCCGGGGCCGGGTATCGAACCCGGGACCTTTGGTTAAACGTACCAACGCTCTCCCAACTGTTCGTTAACAGAAAACCACAATTTAAGTCACACAGAGTTAGTGTGCACTCAATGTTGGTTGCTTGACGGTTGTCAGCCCACTTTGAGGTCTGTGGATATAGAGGGAAGAATTGGATCGGTGTCTGGTACAGTTCCCGGGTAGCTCAGTTGGGAGAGCGTTGGTACGTTTAACCAAAGGTCCCGGGTTCGATACCCGGCCCCGAAACAATTTTTCCCTCGAAATTATTCAAATCAACTTTACAGGGAGTTATACCTGAAAGCTTGATTTGCAGAAACTAATTCACTCACAGAAATGAAACTTCACCACATCATTATCTACCACACCGTGATTATGTGTACAAAAAATCAAGGACGTAGCTCGGAAAATATACAAAATAGAAATTTCAACCATCATCCCCCTTAAGACAAACGGTTATGTTTTAAGAATGAATTTTAGGGGTACGTTACTTTTATAGAATTTTGTAGGCAAAATTATCAAATGCAACGAAGTAGAAAATTATTAAAGTCACGGCAAATTGCAATCGAAGTTCAGTACCGTTTTAAAATCCTGTCCATCAGAGATTTAAAAATGGCGTCAGAACAATAGACACGTCTACAAATACGCGTTAAATTCTATGTACTGGTAATGTAGATTATTTTTCATACACCACATCAAAGAGTATTTCAAAGGATTTTTTTTTAATTTACTGATTCTTCATCATATTTAACGATCCTTTCCCGTTAATAAATCTTCAGATTTGAGAGTAATGATAGAATTCCATAATTTAACAATTTCTGCAAGATATGAATAAACAAGGACAAAATTGCTTTTAATATGAAGCATAATAAGGTTCTCTCAATATTGCTACAAACCTTTGTAATAATCAAACGAAATTTACTGCAATTACAGGCCAAGGACAGATGCGTACTTGTTTTGGTACCGGGTACGTATGCTATTTCAGTATGAAGGAATTGCGAAACTTTTAGCTTCATTATGGAAAATGCTTGCAAACTCATTGTCATGTAGAAGCCGTCTTTGCAGCTCAGTGGATAAAGCGCTACCTAGGACAACCTCCTCACGCTGATGGACACTTTTCCCAATCCATTTTTCCCAAGGGAGGCCGAGACGTAGATGGGAGGATAATATTAAAATGGATTTGAGGGAGGTGGGATATGATGATAGAGACTGGATTAATTTGCACAGGATAGAGACCAATGGCGGGCTTATATGAGGGCGGCAATGAACCTTCGGGTTCCTTAAAGCCATTTGTAAGTAAGTAAGTAAGTAAACAGATAGAGTGGAATTTGACATTCAAAAGTGGGGTTAGAAGGGTGTGAAGGATTGGAACAGGCAATTTACCTAATCAGCAATGATTTTGAACTTTCTCCTCCAAGACTAGGGTTACCAACTTTAGAGGACGGAAATTCAGGACACCTTACTTACTTACTAACTTACTTACTTACTTACTTACTTACTTACGTACTGGCTTTTAAGGAACCCGGAGGTTCATTGTCGCCCTCACATAAGCCCGCCATCGGTCCCTATCCTGAACAAGATTAATCCAGTCTCTACCATCATATCCCACCTCCCTCAAAACCATTTTAATATTATCTTCCCATCTACGTCTCGGCCTCCCTCCGGCCTCCCAATTCCAAATTACCTTTCGTCTCGTTTCTCTTATCTATACTCTAACCACGACGTAAATACCAGATCACTTATCTGTGGCACGCTAAGTATACCTCTTCATAGAACATCTTGTTATTCATCATCTTTTACAATATTCACCTCGCTTCAATGGAATTCCTTGTCACAAAGTATTAGGGGCTGCAAGACAACAAACACTTTTAAGAACAGCTTAAAAGATAACCTTATTAGCATTTCACTCCAATCATACTGATTTAAACTATCACTGACTACATTGTTACTTTTTTCTTTAGACATGCATCCTGATTGTGCTGTATTTTCAAAATTGTCTCATAATAATCTCTTTCTATTATCTAATATTATTTGAAATATAGTAACATTCTATGTATTTTAGCTTAATTCTGCTACACAGTTTATTTCAGTGTTTAATTAATAGTTCATAGTATTTTATTGTTTAATTTGTAAATGACTCTTGTATACATGTAACTCTCATCTAAATCAAATTGTTGAATTCTTTGTAAGTTCATGCATATGTATATACACTTTTTGCTGGTTGAGTGGAAGAGAAGGCCTTACGGCCTTAACTCTACCAGCTAAAATAAATCATCATCATTATTATTATTATTATTATTATTATTATTATTATTATTATTATTATTATTTGAAGGTTTCGTAGTTGTTAGCCGGTGGCTTACAAATAATATTATTTTCACACTGTTTAACGATTTAGGAAACACCCTGTGAGTCCAGTCATGGGCCCCTTGTTTTCATATCAATTTCTGCGTCCTTATTCTCGACTTTCGCCGGTGCAAGGCGTTGCTTACTCTCGAGCAGGATTCTCTGTGCATCAGAATTCGCTAATTGAACTGCAGCCTGTGCCATTCTACTTCTGCGGGGGAAGATACACACTAAGGTCGCTAACCTCAGTTAAACGTGGATAATTATGAACTGACATTCCTGGGGAAAGTGCGACTGGGTCATTGCTCCTGTAGTTTGCTTCCAAGGTAACTTTTAATATTCTTGTGATAAGGATATGACATAACTCGCGACTTTGTCATCTATTATCCGAAAACGAAGTTTTGTTAAGTTTACAGCTAAGCTTAACTTACGTCGACATGATTTCATCTAGCTATGCTGTGTCACCATTTCTTAAATGGAAGTAAAATTTTACATGCCCGGTGTTATTCTGCTGTATCTGAGGACAATGAACGTTTCAAACCAACCGAAAGTACGACAGATCACATGTATGGTCGCTTAACAGGTTGCCAAGTTGTGGCAGCATAATTCAAATTCACAGTTTCTCTCTCTCTCTTTTTTTTTTTTTTTTTTTGCACTGTAAGCTAAACGTAAAATAAATGTAAGCAAATATGAAATATCAAGATCTTCTTCCTCCATTTCATCGCAATTTACGCTTGTCTGTACCAAATAAGAGTTTAATTATTTATTTATTTATTTTTATTTATTTACTTATTTACTTACTTATTTACTTCTTTATTTACTTAGTCACTTAATTTTTATTCATTTATTTATTTTTTTATTTATTTAAATTTTGTATTTATTTATTTACATTTCTATGTATTTATTTAGTTAGTTTAGTTAGTTAGCTATTTATTAATTTAGTGAATTATTTAGTGGGTGTTCCTCAAGGCTCTGTTCTGGGCCCTGTATTGTTTCTTTTATATGTAAACGATTTACCCATGTATGTAAGAAATCATTTTATGTGTATGTATGCTGATGATACTTCTGTCATTGT